>NC_133881.1:7005650-7046404 GCF_044706935.1 Curcuma longa
CAGCACCTTATCTCTCCCGGCCTCATTTCTCTCATCTTCACTTTGCCCGGCCAAGCTACTCTCGACTAAGGTAATCTCATTGCCGGGCAAGATCTTACTTCTCTCGGGCAAAAACTTATCAATGTAACCCTCTCCCGGGTAAGATCTTATTTCTCCCGGTCAAGTTCCCGAACAAGTTTATTGCTTCCAGACATTACTGTATTCTCCCGGATATGCTTCTCTTGGCTTTGCCTTTCCTTCACTTCTCTTTTTCCCGGCCAACCTACCCTAGACTAAGATGAACTTCTTCCCGGGTAAGCTTGATACTTTCCCGACCAAGACATTATTTTCCCGGGTAAGATCGTGTTTTCCCGGGCATTTCCCGAGCAAGATCTTCTCGGCAAAGAGCAAGATTTCCCTGGCCAAGCAGACATGATTACAGTGGACCTGGTCGACCCCGTGGTCGATCAAACCAAGTTGATCGACCACGGGGTCGACCATAATGCCATGGTCGACCACGTGGTCGACCACTGGTCGACCATGCATATGCCAGAGTTCTAAAAGGGTGTTGGTACCGTTGCATATTTAAATGTCAATCTATGTGTTCCTATGCACTACTTTGCACAACATTTACATGCTCTGTTCCCATGCATGCCATTCCCATGCATGCTACGTTTCATAAACTTAAATTTGATATGAACTCTAAAGCAACACATGATTTACATCAATCATTAATTTCATTATCTTAGTTTCCATGCTTAATTGGATGCATGCAAAAGAGTGCATACAAAGGGGTGAACGTATTGAAAAAGAAAATTAATTCCATGCTTAATTGATTCTATATGATATTAATTGCATGCTTAATTGATTTTATATGATAAGAAGATTACTTCAACAGTTATATAATTGCATGCATGATCCTAGCTCTTCCATTTGGCCTGGTAATTTTTCTCTTGGATATTCGACCACTTACTCTTTTACTCGGCTGATCCAAACTTAAATCTTTTGTATTTGATCTGACTTTATTTGTCAAACAACAAAACAGACTCAAGTCTGACCGGGTGGTCAGACTGGATCATACAACTCTAGTCCGACGTGGAAGATTTTTGAACTACGTCGACTTCCGCTACAGTTAATCAAACTCAGGTTGACGTGAGTAACACTCAGGTCGACTCCAATACTGAATTTTTGGAAAACTTTGCTCGGAGCCTAAGTGTTCAATCTCTCCAACCCTGCATTGAAAGTTAGCTAAATAACATGCAAAATAATAGTTGGAGAGTCAGTTCATAGAACTGTCTCTTAGTCTTAACTTCAGGTCTCCAGTGAGACCTGGGTTAGACCGACGCCTAATATTCCCCTTGGAAACGCGTCCTAATCCACTCTACTCAGGAGATTTATCTTGTGCCAACCAAGTCCTCCTGACTTGTTGGACTTTTGCTCAGCTCTGTTCTTAGCCCCCAGGATTTGCTACTGCGGCTCGGTCCTCCTGACCGTTGATGTGATGTGTTTGTGTATGAGATTTTTTTATATACATTCCCTTATTTATTTATTTGTCACTTACACCCATCAAAATTATTTATTTATTTATTACCAAACCCCTAACTATCGCTAAAGTAGTGTAGAGAGGTCCGGATCGTCTCTCTTGGACTCAATGACAAGAAGTTCTATCCTAGACTACATTTGGTGCGAGGTCTTTTATTTGTTTTATTCATTCATATATACAACTCTATTTATTGACAATTTATCCTACAATTTACAAAAAAATACTAAGTATACAGAGTGCACATTCCTAATCCTACATTTACTCAAACAATGATACAAAAGTAACCTTTATTAACAAAATTCAATATACAACATGAATTCTATACATTTAACATACAACATCATACCCACATATCTATACCCTAATCTCACATCAGGTAACATTCAACACTCATACATACACTTATTCAACACTATACATACAACATACAATACAACTAATTTCTACATCATGAATCATATAACTAACATCACTCAACCTACAACATGTACATACATACAATATAAATTCCATCCATGCATTATACAACAACAATATACATTGTACATTATAATACATACAACAACATACAATGAATGAATCACAAATACATACATATAATTTACAATCTATACTTCTCTATTCACACTACAACATAAACCATATAATCTTTACACTAAGTTCCACAAATATTACACTAATCACACAACACCCTATACATGCATTTTATAAGTTATACAACAACATACTTAACATCATGCCTAATCTGATACATCATACTTTATTTACAACCAAAACATCCGTTCGAATTCACACTCAATCAATTCATTCTACACAACAACATAGCATCATATCATACAGCTAATTCATCCACATCAATTTGAACATGTTCCAAACACAACACCTCAATTAAACACCAATCATGAGCACAAGTTCATAACACAACTTATTTTATCCACAAGCATGAATTAACTTCATTACACATACTGTTCCTACAATTCCAACATTCTAATACCTCAACAGCTGACCAAATTTTATTCAAAACAATACTTAACTAGGAAAAACAACACACAGTTCAAATCCTAAACAAATTACTAAGGTTGTTGCTTCCTAATTTCACATGCCAAGAACATCAATCAAGTCAAACAAACAATAAAAAGGGGGGTTTAGAATGATTCAGCAGATAACAAAACTAAGAAGAAAGCAACCACAGCTAAAATTAGGTTAAACTAGAGTTAGGGTTCTTTTCCTTTCGGTTCAGAACCAAGAACAGGGGAAGAGTGTGGAACGGTGAAGGTGAATGGAAGGACCCAAATCGGCACAGAACAGCAGCCACTCCATTCGATCAAGTCACACCAACAGGGGAAACGAGTCGTGCTGGAGCGAATCACCCACAGCGGAGCGTGGTCGGAGACGGCAAGACTCGGGATCCAGCCTCTGCCCTAACTCTCAGCTGCAAATCATAGACGAATCGTTAGAAAACAAGAAACATGAACCCCTTACCTTGCTCTTTCTCCGGTGGATGAAGAGGATCGGAGCTGACAAAGCGTCCTCTGTTTAACTCCGGTGAATGAAGAGGAGTAAGGAACTTCTGAAGCAAATCACCCACAGTTGCTCTTACTACTCGAGGTACTGCCAGCCTTCACCCGCCGGAGCGAATCACCCACGGAAGGTGAAGAATCGGAGGGGAAGAAGAGCTAACCCGTCGGAGCGAATCACACATGGCGGAGCCCTTGCGGTCGTGTTGATGATCGCTGACGGTCTTGAACGCCGGCCGCCGCCCTGCTGCCGATTGGGAAGGGAGGAAGAACTCGTCGCGACGGGAGCCCGGCGAAGAAGTGGTGTCGCGAGAGAGAAGAGGAGAACCCTAGAAACCGAACTCGCGTTCTCTTGATCGCGCTGAGGGTTTTGTCATCGAGCCTGAACCGGTTCAATTTTCCCAAGTGAATCGGATCCAATTGTTGTGGTTGAACCGACTCTAATTCTGAAATGAACCGATTGGAATTGAACTGGGTTAATTGTTGATTGGGCCGGCTGATTGGGCTGCATTTTAGCTATGTTGGGCTTTCTGGATTTGGGTTGAATGAGCTATGAATTGAATCAACAACTTGATCAAATGAACCCAAACTTGAACCGAGTGAACCAAACTCAAGTTGAACTTAAACCAAGCTGATTTTGAACCTGATCGAGCCAAATTGAACCCGATTTATCCCGAACTCGAACCAGAATTAAATTTCTTCCAATTAATTTCCTGTAAAATAAATTAAAAATCAATTAATATCCATAAATACCATAAATTAATGAAAAAATATAATAAACTCTAAAAATTCATCCATAGTAAAGAATTAGCCTAACAAACCCTATTATTGCATGATACATAATCAAAAATTACCCAATCTAATCCTAATTTACTCGGTTAAAATGCTACTCATCAACCGCCCACACTTCACCACGTCCTCCGGTCTTCCTAACCGTACATGATTGAATTTTTGCCACGCCCCTTGGTCCTCCTGACCTTGCATAGAATTTTCACCTGGTGCCTTGACTCTGCCAAATCTTCCACCTGACCCTTCATATCAGGACTTTCCAGTGCTTAGCCGCAACTAGGACTTAGCTCAAACCTGTGCTCTCTGCACACTAAGATTAACCATGTTAGGTCAACAACACACTTAACTTGAATCTAGTGTCATTATTAAAACTAAGGTTCGATCGTCTGGTGCTCCCCGCACCAACATCTACCACCTCATCACTTCGCTAGCATCGTTCCGCTAACATCCAGTCGCCTGAAACCAATCCGAGCGCTTGGAGGTCCGGTCACCTGGATCCAGATAAGGGTGCCCATAACATAATATTTTAACCCCTCTTTTCCTGCATTATAAGTTAGTACAAAACACAAATATCATAGGAAAAGCAACAGTTTTAGCAAACTGTTTTAGTTTTGACTTCGAATTTTTGATGAAACCCTGGGTTAAATTGACACCTACTATTTCCCTTATATCGGAGTGCGCCTTCACCCACTCCACTCAGAAGAATTTACCTTGTGCCAACCAAGTCCTCCATACTTGTTGGACTTTTGCTTAACCTTGATTCTCAACCCCCAGGATTTTGCATCGCTAGACATTTAGTCCTCCAGACATGCCTAGTCTTCCACCTGGTGTAGTTGATCCACCAAGTCTTCCCGCTTAATCTTCCTGACCAAGACTTCCTTGTCCAATTTTCCAAACTAGATCTTCTCGCCTAATCCTCTAGATTGGGTCTGCCCAGCCTTCAACTAGGACTTCTACTACCTAGTCTCACCTAGGACTTTCCTGTGCTTAGCTGTAACTAGGGTTTTCTTGTGCTACATGCACACTTAGTTCATCTCATCAATAAGCGTCACACACTTAACTTGAACCTTTTGCCATTATTAAAACTAAGGTTCGATCATCTAGTGCTCCCTACACTAACACTTGGTAGATTAAGGATAAATTTTTAAGATCACTTTTTTGTCATAATATTTTTTTTTCAAAACTCATAATTTTCAAATATACTATTACTTATATTTTTTAAAATATTTTTAAAATTATTTACTCATCATTTTTTTAAAAAAAAATTAGTTTCAGAAAGATACTTTTAAATTTCTTTTGATTTCAAAATTAAAGATAAAATTTAGACTTAGCCTATACACTCCTAGTAGAAATTATGCACTTATAGATTTAGGCTAACCGTATCTCACGAAGCACACTAGATATAACTTATTTGTGTATTATAAAACCTAGAACAATGTGAGATGCATAAGGTAAAAACCTGAATTTTTTATGCTTATGTCCGTGCATCAAAACAAATCTGAGCTAAAAATAACAAACATAGATCAAGCTAAGTGTTCCTGCGTAGTAAAGAACTAGCTGGAATGATACACTTAAACTTGACTAACTTGGTCAAACTGTTATCTTCTGATAGTCAACTAATACTAATAAGTTAGACATGTGTTTAAAGAATAATATTTTTTATCTAAGTATTTTAATATAGAATATATAAATAATATGCTTGGACTCAAATCCAACTTTTAGCATGATTGAAATTAGATTTATGGTTTTTTGAAATCATTTTCAAAAATCCTCGAGAAATTTTTAAAAGCCCTCAAGTTAATTATTTTTTATTATGTCAAAGGAGAAGAGTACAATCAAGTTAAAGTAAAATTTTAAAATATTTTTGCTATTGCAAAAAGTTTTCAAAATAAACTTGGAAAATTTTTAAAATTTCATAATCTTAAGAAAATCTTTTACAAAAACATATTTTTAAAATTTTTAAACAAATTAACAAAGAAAAGTTTTTTAAAATATTTTTGCTATGTCAAAGGAAATTTGGGAGTAATTTATATTTAACTTAGAACCTAAATTGCCATAATTAAAAAAGAAAATATTATTGGTGCAAAGAGTACTAGATGGTTGAACAAGTTAAAGTGGACTAACAAGCTAAATTGAGTGTACAGGTAGCACAGAAAAGTCCTAGTTGAGACTAGACAAAGGAAGCTCTAGTTATGGTTAGGCAAGAAAGACCTAATTTGGAGCACTAAGAAAGGAAGTCATGTTCAGGGGGACTGGGCAAGAACGACTTGCTTTGGAGGACTGGATAAGGATGTCTTGGTCAGGAGAACTGGGTAGGAAGTCTTGGCAGATCAGAGCACCAGACAGAAAAGTCTAGGCAGGTTTGGAGGATCAGACGTCTAATAGTGGAAATTCTGAGGGCCAAGGATCAAGCTTGAGTAAAATTCCAACATGTATGGAGGACCAAGTTGGCAAAAAAAACTTCTCCCGAGTGGAGTGGGTAAGGACGCGTTCTCGGGAAGAGGCACAGTAAGCATTGATCTGACATAAGATTTCACTAAAAATCTAAAGTCAAGACCAAACAATTTGTCAAAACTATTACTTTCCTATTTATACTTTGTTTCTAGACTAACTTATGATACAGAAAAGGAGGGGTTGAACCTTTATGTTAACGTCCTTATCTGGATCTAGGTGATCATACGGTCTAGGCGACCAAAAGGAATCCTGGCGCCCGGATATCAATCGAATGGGCTACCGAGGTAGATGAGGTGACAGAGTCCCAATGGTCGGGATACCTCAGCCTCTAGGCACTCGGAGATGCTCTAGGCGCCCAGATAAGGATAAGATGTTGTAGAGTCAAAGTTTATCCGACAACTTCCACATCAGCATCTAGGTGCCCAGAAGGGATATAAACACCCGGAAGATGTCGAGTTAGCGTCGGAAGTAGATCAATAGGATGATGTGGAAGTGCCTTGAAGGACTTCCAAGTGCCCGGATAAGCCTTTATAAGCAGTTGCAAGGTTTATCTTGTACGTCGTCATAACGCTGAGGAGTTGCACCGACATCTATACTTCAGTCTTAATCTTCTAAGTCGATAACATTTACACTTGTTGCTTTTGTACTTAACCTTTAGGACAGTAAGGGTTTATCATTCCTAACATATTTTATAAAGTGACAAACTCTTTTTCATAAGAGGGGAGTTTTAATAATGGATTGTTTGTCAAAAATGATCAAGGATCGTGGGCCTTGGAGTAGCATCCTGTGGCTGTGAACTAAGTAATTAAAAGAGTACTCATCCTTTATTTTCTACTGTAGTTTTTATTTACACACTCTGTTTTACGTACGATTTATTGAATGAGTGAAAAAGTGATAAAGCGTTGTTCACCCTCTAGTACTCTAACTTGATCCTACAAAGTCTACCTAGTGACTAGTCTTAACTGGAAGTTAGGTACGGGTAAGCCTAGTAGATTAAAACTATAGGATAAGACTTAGTAGGTCAGACATACTACAGGTAGACTTAGGTTGCTTGTTTGTATGCTTATGTTACAGAAACTAAGAGCTGGAAGCAAGACTGAGGAAGCATAAGAGGAACAAACAGAAGCAGCCAAACCAAACCCGAAAGTCAACTCAGGTTAAACCTGGTTGATTGGTTCCAGACGCTTGGATCATACTCTGAGCGCCTAGAATGGTTGTGGCGCCCCTATAAGGTCTAGGCACTCGGATCATACTCCGGGCGCCCAGAATGGTTGAGGCGCCTCTATAAGGTACAGGCACCCAAATCAGGTGGAATTGACCCTGATAAAGACCAACAAAATTGGATTGGATCGAATGTTCAAGGCATCCGAAAGGGATCCAAGCACCTGAAAGTGTCTTTATAAAGACCTCAATGTGTACCATAAGAAGGAACCCTAATTTCCATCCATCTTCATACTATGATACGACTAAACGCGAATGGAGCCAAGCTCGTGCAACTGGGTAAGCTCTAGGAAGGTTGCGCTGCGCTCAGGACTTCCAAATCTGCCTACACGAAAGTTTGGGTGCTTTTAATTACAGTCTTACCTTCTGTATTCATTATTATTATTTTAGACTGTAAGATGAGTTTCTCCGTATTTGAAAAAGTTTTGGAAAGGAGATCATTAGTGGATAGGCGTCTTCCCGTACATAGGCCTTGGACATACTAACACTGAGGGGTTACGAACCAAGTAAAAATCTGCAAGTCCTCAACTTTGTTTTCTAATATCCATTACTAGTGTTTTGATAGAATGAATAAACAACGAGCTCTATTCACATCCTCCTCTAGCGCACAATGGTCCTATAATTGGTATTAGAGCAGGTATGCTCTTGATAGGATTAACCGTAACGGAAGCAAGAACGCAAAGATGGAGGGGGAGCGAGGTAATATTATTATTGTTCATTTTAAATTACATATAACTTGTTTTAAGTGTAGGAAGAGAGGATAGTACAAAAATCAGTGCCCTACTCGTGAGACTCGAACGTCACCACCGTCGATAAAGGAGCAACCGATGTCAGGAGTCCGATAATACAAAGAGCACATTACGTACTTCAAGTGTTAAAAACACGAACACTACAAAAATCAGTACCCGGAGAATGAGGCAAAATCAGAATTAGGGTTGTAATTCCAGTAATTCCTTTAATTTATGAAAATACTCTTAAAATTTTATATGCTAGATTTATTTTTATTAAAAATTTAAAAAACTTAGAAAATTTAAATTTAATTGATTTAAAAAATTTAAACTTAGAAAATTTAAAATTTAAAATTAATGAAAATATTAACTTAACTAATTCAAACTCAATTAAGTTGATCAATTCAAATGAGTTAAAAAAATTAAAAATTACCGAATTTGACTAATTCAAATAGTTTAAAAAATTTAAAATTAATAAATTGGACAAAGTCAATTAATTCTAAAATTTTAATTAACGAAAATAAATTAACAAATTTAAAAAATTTAAACTTAAATCTTATTAACAATGAAAATTCACCTAACTTAAATAAATTAATTAATAATTTTAAATTAAATAATAATTTAATTAATTCAAATTTAAGTAATTCTAATATTAATAATTTAATTAATTTAAATTTAAATAATTTCAATATTAATAACTTAATTATTTTAAATTTAACTAATTCTAATATTAATAATTTAATTAATTCTGATAATAAAATTAATCAAAATATAATTTTAATAAATAAAAAATTAGATCAATTCTTTATTCTATTTAACCAAGATAATAATAAATTAAAAATTTTAAACTTAATTAATTTAATTAATCTTAAAATAAATAATAATTCAAAATATACCAAGATAAATTTTAAAATTAATAATCTAAGCAATAAAAATTTAAATTTAAATCTTAAAAATTCTTACAATAAATCTTTAAATTTTAAAAATATTAATTCAAATTTAAATATTAAAAATTTAAATTTAAATAATAAAATTAATTACAATAATGTAATATTTAATTATGAAACGATAAATAACTCTAAAAATTTAAATTAAATTTAAGAAATTCAAAATTAAATTTAAAAATTAAAAAAAAATAAATCTATTAATTTTAACAAGTCAAATTTAAATTTTAAAATATAAATTTAGATAATAAAATAAATTATCATCAAGTTCTATTTAATTATGAAACATAACTAAATTTAAAAATAAACATAATTAAAAATATATATAACTAAAATTTTAATTATAATAAAATACTTTTAATTATAGAATTCATTAAAATATTACTAAATAAAATAAAACTTAATAAAATTTAAAATATATCAAAGTGGATTGATACATTTGTGAGTATACACAAAATATATCAAATTGAGAATTTGTTATATTATTAGAAATTAAAAAATTATTTGACTTGATTGACTCATGCATATCTACCATGTATATGCATATACTTTATTATTTATGCATATAAATATCATGCCATCATGTTGAATTTCTATTTAACTTAGAACAGTTAGTTAAGGACAAATGCATATTTAACAATTGCTTGACATAGTATCAAGGTGGGCCGATATGATAATACATTAGGGAAACTTGGTCTTCATAATCAAGTGGGGTAAGGAGTACCTTACTTGGTCTACTTAGCTAAGTGAACTAACTAAAGCTACCTCACCACATCCTAGATTAGTTAGACTAGAATTTTTCAAGAAGTCAGTTAAGGACATAATTTTTTAAAAAGGTTTTGTCTAAGGAAGTGGTCGTTGTTCCTATAACCAAGAAGGCTCCTGCCTCGCCATGACCTAGAAGATGATTTTTGAAATATGGACTTAACTAATTGATGGTTAAATATAAATCTAACATAAAGTCAAACACTCATTAGCACTTACTCTATATTAATAAAGGTAAAATTGATAAAACATCTCATAAAACTCATAAGGCAACTTTTATATGTCATGTACTGAGGAACTTAGAATGAGTGAGATATTAAGGACTATTAAATCACAAAATTTTAGAAAATATTTTCAAAAACTATTAAACTAGTTTGTTAAAAACTATTTTTAAAAATTTGATAATTTTTACAATTCATATTTGTTGGGTATAGTTATATTATAGTTTTTAAAATATTATATATTTGAAAATTAGTTGACTAACACTTAGACACAGAACTTTTAGGTCAACACTATGTATAGTATTCTAAGACACATAGGCAAAAATTCTTTGTGATTAACAACGATATCCTAAGAGAGTGTTTAGATGAGGGAGAAGTTATTCTTGAAGGAACCTATTTTTAAATGACCTATTAAAACTTATTTGAAAACCTCTTTGAAAATATGTGTTTGAAAACTCATGTTTGAAAAATATTTTTAAAAATTATTCTTTTTACTTGGAATAATCCCTATGATACATAAGGAGATTACTTTGTGATCCACAAGGAGACTTAAGGAAGTGTCTAGTTTAAGGGAAGTCCAAATTGAAAGTTCAATTAAAAGTCATATTTTAAAAAATATTTTGAAAAACTATAAATTATTTGTTCTATTGACTTAGATTAACCTCTGAGACACATAAGAAGCTTATCTTATGGTTAACAAGGAGCCCTAAGAAAATGTTAGATTAATGGGGAGGTCCAAAATCAAAAGTGCAAATCTATTTTCAAAAATTATCTTTTATAAATCTTTGAAAATTTTTTGAAAACTCTTTGTAAATCTATTTCAAAATCATGTGTAAAAATTATTTTAAATTATTCTTTTGATTTGGGTCAAAGTCTAAGACATATAGGGATGCTACTTTATGGTTAACAAAGAGCCTTATGAATGTATCAAGTTAAGGGGGATGTCCTGATTGAAAGAGTAATAAATAATTTTTCAAAAACTATTTACTTTATATCTCAAAAACTTATTTTGAAAATATTTTAAAAAATTATTTAAAAAACCCTTTTAAAAAACTCTTTTGAAAATTATTTTTTACAAAACTATTTTGAAATCTAATATGGTCTTTCAAGCAATATCTACACTAAGTTGTGCCCATAGGAAATACCTTACTTGTTGGTGTAATATAACAAACTTTTTTATGTATGGAAAGGGGGAAAAAGGTATGTAAGTTAAAAATCTAGAATTCTTCAAGATTCATAAAGCCTTGATCTAATTTAATTTAAGAAATTGTCAAACATAAAAAGGAGGAGATTATTAGTGTAGGGAGCACTAGTTTACCTCTAGGGTTTCAATATTTGACAATATACTTAGGTCTGATCAGTTTGATCAAGGTCAAACAGGACCTAATATTTGGATGTGATTGAAGTCTAGTCAGGTCAGTTTGACCAGAAGACTAGTAAGAAGTCCTAGTCAGATTGATCAAGCAAGGAAAAATCCTAATTGGAGGCTAGGCAGGATAAATTTTAGTTGAAGACTAGGCAAGGAAAGCCCTGATTGGAGGCTAAGTAAGAAGATCTAATGGGTGAAGTTGAGCAAGAAGACTTGGTGAGTGAAGCTGGATAGGAAGTCTTGGTGAGAAAAGCTAGACAGGAAGTTCTAACTAGAGATTAGGCAAGGAAAAGTCCAAGCAGGTCAAAGGTAATTTGATGTTTGACAGGTGAAAAGTCTACTTAGTGACTAGTCCTAACTGGAAGTTAAGCACGGGTAAGCCTAGAGGTTAGACCTACAAGGTAAAGCTTAGGTAAACCTAATAGGTTAGACAAACTACATGTAGGCTTAGGTTGCTTATTTGTATGCTTATTTTACAGGAACCAAACTCGAAAGAGGAACAAATAGAAGCAGTCGAACCAAACTCGAAAGTCAACTCAGGTCAAACCTAGTTGATTGGTTTGGACGCTCGGATCATACTCAGAGCGCCTAGAATGGTCCGCCTCTGTAAGGTTCAGGCACCCGGATCAGGTGGAATTGACACTGATAAAGACCGACGAATTTAAATCAGAACAGATTAATTTGGAGCGCCTGGAAGTGTCTTTATGAAGGCCTCAACGTGCACCACAAGAAAGAACCCTAATTTTCCATCCATCTTCATACTGCGATGTTGCTGAATGCGAACGAGCTAAGCTTGTGCAACCGGAGAAGCTCTAGAAAGGGTGTGTTGCGCTCAGGACTGTCAAATCGACTACACGAAAGTTTGAGTGTTTTTTTATTACAATCTTACCTTCTGTATTCATTCTTATTATTTTGGACTATAAGATAGATTTATCCTCTTTTGAAAAAGTTCTGGAAAGGAGATCATCAGTGGACAAACACCTTCTCATGTATAGATCTTAGACATACTAACCTTGGTAGTTAAGAATCAAATAAAAATTTACAAATCCCCAATTCTATTTTCTAATATCCCTTGTTAATATTTTGATAGAACGAATAAATGATTAATACTATTCATCCCTTTCTCACACGTACCAACCCTATAGTTGTATGCCCCTATGTTGCTAGAAAACCCATAGCACCCTTCGATATGGGGTCATAACCCGTCTTATCCAAACCAAGCTCTCACTCTCCTCCGTAACATGCCATTCATGCTACACTAAATAAAAAACAAATGAGCAGTCGTTTCCTCCATAGCACGACAAAACACATGTCTTATCTTGAACAAATTGTAACCTGTCTTTGGTTGGAAGCTACCCATGCGCTATTAATCACACTGTAAAGGAGTGTTGAGGCTACACATATGCTTTCCAAACTGTGATAGCCCAAGCCTTCTTGATCCTCTTGCTTCTAAAAGAAATCATAAGCAACAGATACCCGTTTGCCAGTTGATCTAAATAGGTGGTTAATGGTGCCGCGCTACGGTATATTTATAGATTTTTTTTTTAAATAGGGAGCGCAATCAAAAGATATTGAATATCTAGGTTAATCGTTATGTGTACTTTTTTATATATCCTGATGATTAATAAAAAAATTTTATTAAATTTAATCGACGCCTTAAGATTTATCCTTTTTTTTTTAATAGATAGCTAAGGCATTCAGCCGCCCCCTCCACCCTACTAGTAGCCTCACGGAGCTTGCCTCGGATGGCTAGAAATTGTTTTGACGAATGAGGAGTCCTCGTCTAGGTGCCCAGTTAATTCCACAGTTATCTTGATTTTTTTATAGAGGGAAAGGCAGAGATCAGGAGGGGGAGATGAAGAGAAGAAGGAAGAGAGACTTTTCGACCGTGATGATGAATTAGCAAGAAGCTAGGGGATGAGGGAAGAGAGACAAAAGAAAAAAATAACTTCGGACGACAAAGAGAAGCCAGAGAAGAGATATATAGGTCGAGCATTTGGCTAAATATTTTTAAAGGTCGTGTGGGTGTGGCTGAAGATTTTTTTTATAGATTTCTAGGAAATTTAGAGAAACTAATTTCCTAGCCGATTGATCGAAAGAAAAAGAAAAAGATGAGGAATATGTGAATCAATTGTAAATATTAATCTTCAATTGTATATTGACGGAGATGCTCCAGTGCTACGAGTAGAAGAGGTTGAAACCTGTCGACGTCAATCTTCACATCTTGGTGGTCCAAGTAAACTTGGCCCATCTTCTTCCACCCCTGCCGGTGGATCGACTTGGGGTCGGTGAAGACCGGATGATGCCTCGGATACTGCTCTAATAGGCTGCTCTCCTCCACGCCGATGGAGTAGTCGAGGTAGCGCAGCCCTGCGTCCTCCGACGAGTTCTTGAAGCACGACCGCGATATCTCTTCCAGATTCCCGAAGGGGATCACTTGCACCACCACTGCGCCGGTTGGAAGGTACACAAAGTTGGTCAGCCCGGCGCCGTGCAACCCCACCATGACGTCGCACGAGTTCACCACCCGCGCGAACTCCGCCACCCTCGTCATCGACTCCGCCTTCGCCACCTCCACTGCAAACCCCACCTCTTCCGCCGTCCACACCACCTCCTCTAAGTTGGTGAATTGCCGCGTGCCTTTCCGCTGGATCAGCAGCATCCGTGGCTTCTCTTCCGCACGCCACACCGGTCGGTCCCTCTCGAGACCGTACGTGACGCGCATGAGCTTTGTGAAGTCAAGCATAGAGTAGCCGCCAGGCGTCCTCTCGGGGTCAATGGACATAGGCTTGTGGCTATGGAGGCCGACGATGACGCGGCGGTGGCAGCGTACCTGCTCATCGCCGTCCCAGTACACTATCTCGTGGCGCGACAGCTGCTTCAGGATCGGGTTGTACTTGTCCACCCACCAAAAATTGCGCGTCGAGATGATGAATTGGACGTCGCCGTTGAACTGCCAGGTCGTTATGAACAGGGGAATCAGAACGTCCGTGTAGTCGTGGTAGTAGTTGCCTGTATAGCCGCCAATAACGAAGACGATGGCGGGGACCAACGTCTGGTTGACGGTGCAAGCAGGGACGACGACGCCGTGGCCGCCGCTGGACGATCGAACGGATACTTGCTTGATGTGCTGCATAGCAGACTGGTCGAACTTGCGAGCGTAAGGCTTGATCTGCCATGATTCCTCCCTTGCTTGTGAATTTAGGAGAAGGATAGTGGAGGAATTGCTGTGAATCCGAACGTCGCCGGTCATTTCGCAGACGTCCGTTCTCCAATTGGAAAGATCGCAAAGAGACTTTTTCTCTTTAATCTGTTTGCTCTGTGTTTCTTTTTGTTCTGCAACTAGAACAAATAGAATTAATCATAAACTGAAAATAATAACATATTGATACGTGAAGAAACATTGAACTCCACATTTCTGATTAGTATAAGTTCAAGATTCACCTAGCTGTGCAGTCGTTACAGTATGTTTTATGGATGTTGACTTCTCATTTAATCGGGTAATAGCATCAGCGATTGAACTGATTCCCTGGTTATCATCACCTCCACCATCTCAAACATTGAACAAAAACATTAGCATTTCTTCTTCTTTCCCGTGATAAATTCAAGTTGGAATCTCACCTAACTGTGCAGGAGTAGCATTGCCTAGCGCGTATTCATCGATGCCTGGGAGAATTCCCTCCCTTCCATGTCCTCCGCCTGGAAATTAACAATGATTTTAACAGAACTGAACAGAACAACAAACCTATCCAACTAAGAATTGTTTCTACTCAGTCGATATCAGTGAATTGTTATTACTTTCTTCGGCTTGATCGGCCCAAACTCTCCTGGTCAGAGACAATTGTTGGTTGACTGCAAAAGAGAAACTCGTCGAGGGCAAAAACAAGATAAAATAAAATAAACCAAAAAGTATCTTCGGACATTCCGCCGGCCGGGTGCATTGAAATAATCATCCCACTTCATTCTTTTCGTTCAAGGCTGAACGAAATTACCTGCAAACACAGAGACAGCAAGGAAGCAGGTCAAGACTCCAAGGGAGAGTCCCAGCAGCAAGAACAAGGCAAGCTTCCCGGTCTCCATTCTCCTCTTCATGGCTTGTTCTCGCTGCGGTTGGTCGTGGAGCTAGAGAGATCGAACGTGGCAAGATGAACCGGCAATGGAGGTAGCTAGTTCTTTTATTAGTTCCAGGAAAGAGTTAAAATCCGCCTGGCAATTGCCGTTTTTGCGATGAGATAGACGGGCTACCGAACTGTACGCCTTGTCGGGATATGTTATTAAATTGAACCTCAAAAAAATCACCTCGTACTTAATTTTTTCTTAATATCAAAATACTTACTCAAATTCTATATTTATTAAAATATATATTTATTTTTTATTATACTCCATCAACAATTGACGGTTGTTATATCATCACGGATTATTATATAGATACTCGACTGTCCTAATCGTTTCCTAAATTTTTTATACTCCATTTGTAAATTACAGTGGACTACATCAATCGATTATGTAAAAAGTACAATAAATTTATTTAAAGTGTAACATCGGATATAATAACGATTATTTTAGAGGTAGAAAATAAAAAAAATTATACATAAATACAATAAATTTATTTAAAGTGTAATATCGGATAGAATAACGATTATTTTAAGGTAGAAAATAAAGAGAATTATAAAAAAAATAAGTACAAAAAATTGAAAAAAAAAATAGAGAAAAGTCACGATGACACCATTACTAGGGTTTTTATCGAAAAAATTATTATTTAATAATCAAAACTGATCAAAAATGACTAAACATGTATATAAATAGACCGCAACTCAAACTCTAATTTGAAAAAGTCAAAATAAATATCCAAAATCTCTAAAAATAAAAAATAAGTTCGAAGTTACGGATGAAGCACTATACGATATCGGATGGACTCAAAAGTGGATTGGTATGAATTTTATTCGGTACTGAATAAAAGTCTCTGAAAGAGTTTTGATTAGCAATCGACTGTGTCTTATGCTAATACCCGAGTCAAAAGTTATAGTCTATTGAAATTTAACTCCTTATGCGTTAAAGTATTTTTAAGGTGTCCTAAATTTAATATCTCAATTTATATATGAGGGCATAGTTACGCTAAAGAAGCTATAAGAAGTGTAGTGAGTTTAGTTTGAATATGTTTGACATGTCTAAGATTATTAGTGAATTATAGTCAAAACTCGCTGTTAGTCTTAAAAATCTCAGAATCACTTCAAATCAGGATCATTATACTCTTATAAGTCTCCCAAATCATCCCCTTAGACCTGAATTTCACAGCTTATAAATTAAGAGCTATGAATTTTTAAAATATTCATAATTTTGAGTTAAGTTAGCATAAGTTCATTAAAAGACTTAGACGTGTCATACTCACTCATCAACATCACTATAGGATTTTTACGATTTCTTTAATTCAAACCATATCAAACTTTTAAAATTCTGAACATTATAGATGTGAATTTTTATCAAAATTCATTAGGACCGTAAGCACTTCATAAATATTTCAAACTAAATCATTTCTTACATCTTTCCAAGTGTAATCATGCCCTCACCTAGAGATATTTTATTAAATTTGATCCAGAAAAATTGATGAGGGTTAACATGTTTGGATCATTCTATTTCTTCTAGCTCTGGCCAAACTAGAACAAGGACATATACGTTTTGCTACGACTCGTCCTGGCTCGAGTACAGGCAAAAGTCATTGAACTCTAATTTTTTTTACTACCAGCAACAACAAATACATAGAGAAGTTGCATAGTTCAAATTCATATGTTGTAGTAGGATTCGTTAAATAGAACAAGTTCAATTGACCCTAAATTCTAAACTCTAAACCCTAAATCTCCGAGGCATAACTGAGTTGGTTACGACGCAGCAGACTTGCAGAAGAGGGCAAGAGTTCGAATCCTGGCGAAGTCAGGCAATACCCTCCTGCGTCGTGACCAACCGCAGTTTCTCGATTTATCTCCTCACAGATGATCGTGAGGCCGACCGTGTGGGGCCGCTAAGGTGGCGGATTCCACCTTTTTGCAGAAGAAGAAAAGGGATGAAGTCACAACTAAAGCCTAAATAGATAAATTGGTTGTTATATGATTGTTCTAATTAGATTATTATTAAATTAATTTTTATTTAATGTGTATTGCAAGTTTGGTCGGTATCAATATATGACTAGAAGATAGTACAAGCTAGAATACAAGCCTAGAAATGTCTTCCACATGAAAGTGATAGTGAGATATTTGAGAATTTTGAGAGCTCATAGATGATCATCTTCCCAACACAGTTAAGCCAGGCATGAGCAAGTCAGGAAAATCCCTTAGACGAATCCTAATAGAAAAGCGACCGCGAGATATTTGAGAATTTTAAGGAGAAGCACTATACACTTAAGAATATATTATATCGGAAAATGTAGGTGTAAAACCACCAACTTGAGTTTACATGCATGACTATGAAATCATGTTGGACTAGAAGGAATTTTGAAAATTAGTTTTCGTAACAAATTGGTCTACTGGGACATAAATGGTCATTTCAGGAATAAACCATTGTATATCAATTTCTTGAATAAATGAGAAATTAATATTCAAAATCATTCAAGTGATGGAAGAGATCATGATATTCATCAATTTGTTCAAGCTTGATCAAACGAAGCTCATACACAAGTGTAGTTCATGGTATTGGTTAATTGTGCCCTAAGTTGTCGAATTTGACCATGATGTTTAAATGTGGTAAAACCCTATTAGGGTTATTTGCTTATGCATTTGACATGTACGTTAAGCTCGCAAGAACTTGTCACATTGCAAACAAAGTTTGGTTGATATTACCAAAGGATGTATGAGACATTTTATGGATCAAAAATCTTAGAGATTACCTTGGGGCAAATGGTTGTGGTGTGCGATTTTCACAAATGCACGGTTGTCGTCAAACAATAAAATATCATCCACTGAGATTAGAAAGTTGATTATCAATCTAAATACAAAGCAGACTATCTAAATGAGTCAAAATCGAGAGAATTACTATCAAAGAAAATGAATTAAGAAAGCAAGAATGAGAAATTGTGAGAAAACTAATTTTAAAGAGCAATTCTAAGATTTCAATTTTACCATGATGATCGTTAATACTCTAATTGTAATTCCCTCCTTTACCTAAGTATTGATATGCTTAAAAGTAGTCTATCCTAAGATAACCAACATCTCCTCTTGAATAATACCCGTGTATCTATCCAAAAGCAATCACTTTCTCAGGAAGGCTCCTGTCACGATGTCCTATGACCCTCTAGACTTCAATCTCTTATTTCGTGAGACTAAACCAGGGTAGACCCTTTACATTTTGTAATAGTCAATAGTACTCTCGAGAGTTTTTGGACTACTTTTGCGAATAAACATTCAAGTTCGAAATTTATAGGTCAAAAAATTATATTCACCTATCAGTCCTTCCCCTTTTCCCTGTGATATATTAATGCATTTAGCACCGATAACATATAAGCATATTGAACTCGATCAAGTATCAAACACATCATGCATGCGATAAAAGAGGAGATTAATAAAACACAAATATCAATTATACATTGGGTTACTCCCTAATTCTAGAATTAAGAAACCTACTCCAAAGAGATGAAGATACAAGCAAAAAATATAGAATTAAGCATGCTAATTAAAACTCATATGAAAGAGAGAGAAGAGTAAGAAAGTTTAATCGTAGATGTTGATGTCATCTTCAGAAGATCTCCTTGCCTCCTTAGTGGATGGAATCCTTGTGGCTCATTGGAAGATGACTTTCTCCTATAGTTCAATATCATGCAAAACCCTGTTGGTGCAATCTTGCCCCAAGTGATTTGGGTTTTAATGTTTGGCTAAAAGGAGTTTAAGTTAGGCAATGTTGGTGATCTAACTTGTGTGGTTTGAGTCCATAAGAAAGTCCAGGAGTGGAGTCTTGGCATTTAGTGAAGTCCCGGAGGCGCGGCCTCTTGGCAAAGGATGAAGTCCCGGAGGCGTGGCCTCTTGGCAAAGGAAGACTTAGCACGACGAAGCTGAGGGAAACGTGTCAAGCTGGTGCAAGGAAGGGCACGAGACTTGTGGAAGACGTTTGAAGGCTTGCGTCAAGGCTAAGGGTTGAAGAAGAAGTTGGAAGGGGAGTTTCAGCTTGATCAGTCGACTGACACTGTTGATGCAATCGACTGGTGGTTGATCAGAAACACACACAGAAGTTTCAGACGGATCAATCGACTGACACTGTTCACCAGTCGACTGGTGACCAAACAGAGAGATCAGTCGAGTCCATCAGTCGACTGGTAATGGTGCAGTCGACTGATAGACTACTGTTGGGGTGACAGCTGGTCAATTAAATGCAGATTAAAGAGTCGTTGAAGTCCATCAGTCGACTAGCCCTTGGAGCAGTCGACTGATGTAGGGAAATACATAAAAGTAGAAGTCGACACCGAAAAAATTAATAGTTCATTTTCTCATCTTTCTGGCAAGACTCTGACTTTGTAAAAGTTTTCTTCTTCCTCCATACTTCACTACTCATTCTTGTGAAAGGAAGAGATCATTCTGTAAAGGTTTCTCCTCCTTCAAAGTGTTCTTTGAAAAGGAGAATTTTTATAGTGGAAAAGGTCGTCTGTGTGTGTGGATCCTTGGATTAGTCATCTCGTAGAGGTGGATACCAAGTAAACAAACCGGGTTAGAGATTCTGCTTTTCTTTTCTTATTTTTATTTTGCTTTCGCTAATAATTTCGCAGGAAAGATCAAAGAATCTCTATTCACCCCCCTCTAGCGAACGCATCGATCCCAACAAACCCTTGATAGGGAAGGGGAGATCCCTTGATCCCAAATTACCTCAAATAAGTGCCCCCTTGATTTTTTTTATAGCCTCAAAAGATATAAAAAATTAACGAACTTTCCTAACAACTTGGGGGTGCCACCATCCTATTTTAACACACCACGATCGTGTCAGGTGACATGTCAAGCTGTGGTTAGTGCTGAAATTTCTTCATCAAGGCAACATAATGGGGCATGACTATGTCAGGGGACACGATCAGGCCGTGTTTCATGCTGGACATCCTTATTATTGCTCTAATATTCATTCTACCTCCATGGGTGATGGACAGTTGTGCCAAGTGCCACGGCTAAATCATGCATCATACTGAAACACTCTCTGTAGGCTTTTTGTCTTCAAATGCACTTTAACTCCAAGATTTTTATGTCCTATCAATAAAATACACAAAGAAAAGTTCTCCGTACTAAAATGAAAAAAAAGAATACAAAAACTAGGAAATTGTACAAAATATACTCATGTAATAAAATAAATGCATGTTAAATGATACCAAAAATATGTGCATGAATTACACACATCAAATACCCCTAGATTTAAATCTTTACCTATCTTTAAGTAAAACCTGCAGTAGAAACTTATATGTGTGAATGAAACAACACAATCCCTAGCAAGTTCATTTAATTCTATCTAGTAGTTCTATTAATGAGTAAGGACACATGAATCATCTCACTATGACCTAACTTGAAAGTTCTCTGTGCACTATGCAAAATGACTCAACTCTAAAGCATCAATTACCAATCTTAGTTCTGGCACAAGAGGCACTTACCTTCCACACGCAAGGATCGTTCCCCTTAATACTTTGCATTGTCTACATAAGTTTTAAAGGAGCACTTGATGTCGAGGGAAGCTAATAGGTATTTTTTTAGTAACTTCGAAATCTCAAAGGGGTACCTAGTCAGTATTCCTCCAGTAATCACTATGTCTCAAAGGGGTACGATATCGCTTCTACTAATTGTCAAAACATATTTTTCTTCACATTTTCAAAAATAAAATTTGTTTCCTTTCTTTCCTGAGATCCTCAACTTACAGTAACCAAAATATAATGGGGTCCTTTAGGAAATCAAGGCACTAGTCCAATATTATAAATAGTAACTATTCTTGGATATATCAACTCTAAAAATCAAGTATAATATGAAAAGGAGATATTAAACAAGTAGGTCAATAATGAAAATTTTCTACTCAATAATGCTCATGTATTATTGCTACAGATAGGATAAAATGAATCGACAAAGATATGAGCATACTTTTCACGAAAACATAAAGTTCATTATGCTAATATCGTTCTAGAAGAAACAAACAAGTAAATACATGATGGACATGAACATGACAAACATGGTGATAAATAAATGATGATTAAAGCAAAACTAAGAAGAAAATTTACTGAGGATGAGGAAAAGGAGGGAAGTGAGCTTGCAACAAGTGTCAGTTAGTGTTGATTGGCTTTAATAGTGTCAAGGGATGTGCAGGTCTCCAAAAAAGCATCCCCTTCTGGATGATTTGTCTTTCCCTTTGGCTCACATACTTGAGTCTTTCCCACATTGTTGCTTTGAAAATATTGTACCTACACAAAGAGAAAGCAAAGAAAACTTAAAGAATTAGAAAGAAAGTCAGAACTTGAGTGGAGGGAAGAAAAGAGAGAGTTGCTCTCTTTAGGTGGAAGAAGGGAAAGAGTTGAGGGAGAAGAAGAAGAGCTCTTGATGTGGAAGAGGGAGGAAAAGAGGGGAAACTAGGGTTTCTTGTGGAGGAGAGGAAAGCATGATTGGGGGATTAAAACCCCCCTTTGTCATGACACAACCATGTCAATGGACATGACCTACCCATAGAGTGCTCTGCATTTTTTTTGTGACCCATATTAGGCACAACTGCGTGTCTCCACACGGCCTGCCTGTGTTGCTTTCTGAGATGCCCCACAAGCCCGTGGCAATTGCCACGGGTAGCCTATGGAACTCCCTAGTCCTAAAACAAAAATAAAAATAAGAAATTAAAGGCAAGAAATGAAAAGAAATATGTTAAAGAAACTTAGATTGCCTCCCAAGAAGCACTTATTTTAAGTCATTAGCTTGACTCTTATGTATCTCAATCGGGAGTGCATAGTTTGACGTGGTGGCACTTCCCTCTTTTCTCAGTAGGCTCCTTAAGAAAGTATCTTTTAAATCTTACTCATGTCAAAAATATTTTCTAACTCTCCTGTCACTAGCTCTTGGCTCCTCATCAAATATACTCTATATAGGACCGGTGGGATAGATAGAGGGGGTGAATATCGATCATTAGCTTTTTTATTTCTTGTCGTTCTTTCATTTCTATCAGTGTTAATACGCAGCTGAATACAAAATAATAACTTAAACAAGAAGGAAGAGACACACAGAATTTACTTGGTTCTCAATCTCTCAGAGTTGGTACTCTAAGGTCTATGTATAGGAGACGTCTGCCCACTAATGTTCTCCTTTCCGGATGCTTTTTGGAGGTAGAGAAATCCGTCTTACAGTTAAGTACTATCACATATAAGAATTAAAGCACATGTACTAAATTAATACAAACAAACTCTTTGAGCTGATCCGAAAGTCCTGGGCCCCACGCACTCCTCTTGGAGCTTCCTCAATCGTAGAGCTTTAAGCGTTGTTGCTTTCCTTCAAGCATCGAGATGAAGATTAATATGGAGAATGATGTCGATCTCTATTCCCGAGGCCTTCTTTTATAAACCCAGATCAGTCTATCGATCAACCTTGATTGGTCTATTGATCTTGGGCAAACTTGATCCCCATGATCAAGTTCATCGCGATCTACGATCTTGTTGTTATGTTTATCGATCTACTAATTCTTGGGATCGGGTTATCAATCCTTACCACATCATTAATTTGATTCTAGACCTGGGCCCGAACTCGATCAACCGAACCTGATTGGTTTACCAATCCTTAGGATCGGTCTACCGAACCAGCGTGGGTTTGGTTCGACCCTAGTCAAATTTGGTTTACTCCAGACTTCATCTAGCTACATCTAGTTTGTGTATGTCTGCTTCCTTAGTCTTGCTTTCAGCTCTAAGTTCTTATAAGACACGCATACAAATGCAAACAAGCAACCTAGTCAAATCCTGAAAGTCTACTTGACCTACTAGGCTTACCTCTTACTTGGAATTCTCCTTTAAGACTTTCAATAGCTAAGGTTCACTCTCTTAAGATCAAGCCACGCTCCTGTAAGTCTACCCGACCTACTAGGCTTCAAGCTTGGAGTTCCTCCAAGACTTTTAACCACCTAGGGTTCACTCCCCCAAGATTTTCCTTTACCAAGCATCTGATCACCTTTGACTTGCTTGGACTTACTAATCACTAGGTAAACTTCTCACCCTTGCTAGATATCCGATCACCTTGAATTTCTTGGACTTTTTCTTGCCAAACATCTGATCACCTTGACCTGCTTAGACTTTTCCTTGCTAGTCCTGATCAACTTTTGACTTGACTAGACTTTATCTTCGTTAGTCACCCAATCAACCTTAACTTCGATAAACTTAGCTCACTTTCAAATATCAGATCCTATTTGGATCAACTCTTGGTCAAACCTAACCAGACACAGGTATATTGTCAAATATTGAAATCCTGGAAGTTGATTGTACCAACATACTCGATCTCACAAGCTCACCATATCTCCTAAACCTTGCTCGTGGAGGAATAAGGTACTTGCTAGCTCCTTCTTTTAGTCCTTTATCAAATACGCTCAACTTTAAAGGGTTCAGAAAGTCATCCATGTGATCCTTTTATTGCTACTTACTGTAATCTATGTACCCTACAACAAACATCTTCCATAAAATTTTGATTAGTAGTCTTGGATAGTTCAAATGATTTTACCTTTTCCAATCGTCAAAGAGGATTTTACATAGATTACGGCTTTGACGGTGACTAGGAAATACTCTCCTGGATCCTAAAGGATTGGAGAAAATGTATTTTGAATTAAAGAACTACACTCCTCTATCACAAGTTTAAATTCCTCAAGTTTCTCTTCGTGTGGTGTCTGAATAACTTTACCTTCTTCTCTTCTTTCATCATCTCCTTGTTCACTTCAGGCTCTTCCAAAGCTTTACTAATCCTCAAAATTATAGCATCGCATATTCAAAAGGATCAGTCTTGGGTTAATCTGAAAATATATCTGGAATCCTTGAAAAGAAACCAAGAATCTGTGCAATTTGAGTTTCTTACATAGTATAATTAATTAAGTTATTGAACATACCTTTGATCTATTTAATTATGTCTGCATAGATTTAATGTTGTTGCTTAAACTCTTCGTTCTATTTAGCTTGAGTTGCGATGAAGTTCTCTAGCAAAGTTTCCAAGTTTAATTTTGGTGCTTGTTGGAATCCTGATGGTGGTCCATAATATCCTTGCCCAACTTGATCTTCATTGTACTTGTAAGAAAATTTTTGATGGTTACTCCAACCAGAGTTATAGGTGTATGAATTTGGATCATTCTGTGGCTACTGGTTGTAAAGATCATCCACTCGTTCCACATGTGAAGGTATTGACACCTATATGATATGTTGCATCATAAATCTTACAATAATCATCAGCAAAGTACATAACCTTAGATTGAGCAAACTTTCGAGTTAAGAGTATCCATCTTTGCCTATCAGAGAATTGTTCACCTGCAAAAAGAAAAATAAAAAATAGCAATAAAAGGTAAAAAGGTAAAGAAATAGCAGTAAAAGAAAAAGGAAATAAAATAAAAAATAGCAGTAATAAGAAAAAGGAAATTATAAAGAAATAAGGAAAAATAATAATAAAAGGAAAATCTAGATTAGCTAAATATCTAATAGAACTAATATCAACTTAACATAGTTCCCGACAACGATGTCAAAAACTTAGTGTGTGATTTCCGTAAGTATACGGTTGTCGTCATGTAATAAAATATCATCCATTGGAATTGTAAAGTCGAGTATTAGTCCAAATGCAAAACAAATTAACTAAATAAGTCAAAATCAAGAGAATTATTATAAAAGAAAACGAATTAAGAAAGCAAGAGTGAGAAGTTGTGAAAAAATCGGTCTTAAAGAGCAATTCTAGAATTTCGATTTCACCATGAAGATCATTGACACTCTAATTCTAATTCCCTCCTTTACTTCAGTGTTGATATGCTTGAAGGTACTCTATCCTAAGATAACCAATATCTTCTCTCGAACAATACTGGTATATCTACCTAAACGCAACAACTACTTTCAAGGTAACCATATTAGGGCGATCACTTTCTCAATGAGGCTCCTATCATGATGTCCCACAATCCTCTAGACTTCTATCCCTTACTTTGAGACCGAATCGGGATAGATATTGTACGTCCTGTGATAGCCAATGGTACCCTTGAGAAGTTTTGGATTACTTTTGCAAATAAACCCTCAAGTTTACAATTTATAGGTCGGAAAATTAGGTTCACCTCTTAGTCCTTCCCCTTTTTCTTATGATATGTTAATGCCCACTAGCATTGACAACATGTAAGCATATTAAACCCGAATCAAGTATCAAACACATCATGCGATAAAAGAGGAGATTAATGAAACATAATTGTCAACTCTACATCAGTTACTCCCTAATCCTAGAATTAAGGAAACTATTCCATGGAGATGGAGATACAAGCAAAATACATAGAATTAAGCATGCTACAACTCATATGAAAGAGAGAAGAGTAAGAAAGCTCAATCGTAGATGTCAATGTCGTCTTCAGAAGATCCCCTTACCTCTTTGGTGGACCAGTAAGCACTTCATTTGAATTTTTTATCTGGTTTGAAATCTGCAAAATGAATTGGCACTCAACAGTTCCAGGATCATACACAATTCAATATCATCGTTCTGATCAGAAATAGGAACAATATGGTATGATAGCTACTGGTGAGATGCTAAGTTTGTTGTAATTCTGTAAGGAACTTCTATTGAAGGTTTATTTCAGTCAACCATGGCACAGGCTAATCTATAAAACTTCCAAAGGTTTCAGAATTCAGAACTGAGTTCAGCAAAAATTCCACTCATTGATCTACCTCAGGTTTCAGTATTTCAGACTTCAAATCAGATTCAAGCTTAAGGGACTCCTGTAATTCAGAAACCCCAAAAACAGATTCAGATTGGAGAGGATGTAATACCGCTTGACAATAGGAAGGGTAGATATTTCCCTTGAAGTTGGCATATGGATAAAATTGCAATAAGGCACAACACAATATTGATTTAAATTTCTATCACAGTTTAAACTTTTCAACAATAACAGATTTAAACTTCTTAGATTAAGTTCCAGAATTTGAAACTTGAGGTAGATTTGGCTTGAGTAATGAAGATCTCAACTTAACTAAGACTCTCATTTAGCACTGAAATAACAAAGGGTTAAATTCAAGTTGTTGCTGTTCAGAAACGACACATGGACTTGGCACAAGCAGTTTCTTCAGGTTTTCTTCCTACAATGCAGTTTCCAGTAGGTTTTCTTCAATTCCAGGTGATGAATGGTTTCACAGAGATGAGAACTAAATCTTGCTTTTAGGCTCTGTCACCAGAATTAAATCCACACATCTTCAAATGCTGAAATTTTACATAACTTATTACCATAAGCCCAGCTCTTGAGTAAATATTCAATGATGTACTCGAAGGATTTGCTTTTGACAGATTCTTAACAGAATTCGTTTGCTCAGATCTTGATTTGAATTCCTGAGAATAAGTCCTCATTCCTACACCAAAAGAGTGTCAAGTTGGATACTTTGGGTCTATTCCCACTTATACAATGCTCCCTTGAAATTTAATCCATGAAAACTCCTTCCTAAACATGCCAATTTATTGATTTCTTACTTTGTAGTGAAACTGGCAGTTTCAGAATTCCACTCCATTGGAGTTGCATGACTTGACCCATGGCAAGCTTGGAAAGGAAGGAACAGCACATGACAAACAATGGTTTAGGTTCAATTGAAGATGTTTCAGGGTGAGAAAATTCAAAACTATTTAGTTCTGATTTAGTTCAGAATGTATTGGTTGAATTCTAGTACTCATGCACTGGATGCAGTTTCTGTTTCTTTTAATTTTAATATCAGAAAATCCACTTCACTTATTGTATTAGAATTTCAGAAATCAACTGAGTTATTTGGCCAACATTCCAGAAACCTTGAGGTCCTATCAGGTTCTGAAAGTCACAGAACTCTTTGACTAGATTTTGTCATCTACATTTCAAAATTCCTTCTGTATTTTGTCATCTGCAATTACAGAACTCTAATTCCAGAAAGTTACAGGGTTTAATCTTGAAGGGCTTGAAAAGAATGAAACACCAAATGACAATGGGATAGTAACAGCTCAAGTATAAACTCCTCAACCCCTGCTCTGTTTTAAGAATCAAATTTAGGGAAGCTATATGTTCTTGATCATGAGCGATTTGAAGGAAAAATAACATCAATTGACCATGGCAGGGAAGGAGCTTCCCTTGACGTTGTCATGGGGCTACAACTGCAATGAGGTCTGGCACAAAGTGATTTTAATTTAAGATCACAACTCACCCTCTTCAGCACAAATAGATTCAGACCTGCTGGATTAAGTTTCAGCATTTGAGAGTTGAAGTAAATTCAGTTTGATTTATGAAGAGCTCAGCTCATCAAGGACTCTCATTTAGTACTGAATAAATAGGAGCTCAAACTCAAGTTGTTTCTGGTCAGGAACGACATAAAGAATTGGAACAAGAACTGGTTCTTCAGATTTTTCATGTATTGCAGTTTCCTGTATTGTTTTCAGTTTCAGAATCAGGTTCCCAATTTTTGCCGTTCTACTTCATCTCTAGATAATCCCTACACTATTCTGTAAGCATCCTTCCTTATGTGCACCATATAACTCAAGAGCATTGATTCCCAATAGGTTTAGCACCAGAGATTCAGACAAACAATTAGACTCAAGGAAGTACCAGAGAATTCTGGTACTTTACAGTTTCAAAAATTCCAAGGTTCCATTCCATAGCAGCACGAGTACCATTCTGAGCTAGCTTTTCTGAATTCAGATTCATATTCAAATCTTGATGGACACTTACACTTTCAACTCAAAAATCAAGTCCATAAACCCCAGCCCAAGAATTTCAGAAATAGAACTGAGTCCTATACTTTTGTTGCTTCGGCTTTCTGTTCAGCAATTGCAATTTTAAAGGAGTTCAGGCCTAGATCATGTAAACTCTTATACAGGCCAACATCAGCTATGAATTCCTCTATAATAAAATTAATTCCTTCTCAGCAGAAGCAAAGTTTAGTTGGCTCAGGCTTGAATTCAGGAACTCCAGTTTAAGGGGTTTGAAGATAACTGAATTCTGATATAGCTTTTGCTGTGCCCTTCCCATCATTCTTTTCCATTCAAATTCTGTAGCCTTTGGTCATAGCCCTTTGCTTTTCCTTTATTTTTGAATTCAGGTAATAAAGAAATCTGATTCAGAGACTCAAATCCAGCAAGAGTTCAGATCATTAAGCTACCAAAGATTCAGGAATTCAAGATTAGGATTCAAGTGTAATTGTAACGACCCGGCCCCTCGGCCCCTTGGGCGGCCCAACTGGCGGTCCCTTGGGCGGCCCAACTGGCGGCCCAACTGGCGACCTCTTATGTTGTCAACCGACGACCCTCGGCCGTGCCGTTACTCACTAGGTCTTCCCACCCCTGGCCAGTGGATTTTTGTCTTCCCCAGGATTCGAACTCTAGACCTCCAGGTTAAGTACTAGAGTTTATGAATCCTGGTAGCCAAGTGAGCGCTTATGTCGCCAGTTGGGCCGCTAGTTGGGCCGCCCAAGGGACCGCCAGTTGGGCCGCCCAAGGGGCCGAGGGGCCGGGTCGTTACAATAAAAAGGCGCCTTTTTATTAAAACGACCCGGCCCCTCGGCCCCTTGGGCGGCCCAACTGGCGGCCCAACTGGCGGTCCCTTTGGGGCGGCCCAACTGGCGGCCCAACTGGCGACCTCTTATGTCGTCAACCGACGACCCTCGGCCGTGCCGTTACTCACTAGGTCTTCCCACCCCTGGCTAGTGGATTTTTGCCTTCCCCAGGATTCGAACTCTAGACCTCCAGGTTAAGTACTAGAGTTCATGAATCCTGGTAGCCAAGTGAGCGCTGCTCACTTGGCTACCAGGATTCATAAACTCTAGTACTTAACCTGGAGGTCTAGAGTTCGAATCCTGGGGAAGGCAAAAATCCACTAGCCAGGGGTGGGAAGACCTAGTGAGTAACGGCACGGCCGAGGGTCGTCGGTTGACGACATAAGAGGTCGCCAGTTGGGCCGCCAGTTGGGCCGCCCAAAGGACCGCCAAGGGGCCGCCAGTTGGGCCGCCAGTTAGGCCGCCCAATGGGCCGAGGGGCCGGGTCGTTACAGTAATGAGGTTTCAAAATCTTGATAGCAAAAGATAACTGAATTTGATTTCTGAAATTGCTTATGTTGTGTCGTTAGCATCATGTTTTCTCAATTTGATGCAAAGCTCAACTCTTCTCAACCATTTCTTGGATGCCTCTACTGTTATTGTTTCTTCTCCTTTTTTTAACCGATGGCACTTTGTTTCTGAACTTCTTGAGGATTACATTCACTCCACATAGGTAAGGAACTAAAAGAAGGGTTATGGATACCGACAGCAGTCCGTTGGAACCAAATTTTCAATTCCGGTATACACATTTCTAAAGTGCCATTTCTGAAATAAAATTCAGCATAATAGCCTAGATGAATCCGAAGACCTTTAAGGCATTAAAGAGTGAGCTCGTTGGAAGGATGGAATAGCAAATATATTGAAAGATAGGAGCTCAATTTAGATCAGTTACTATCTAAGAATGTTTTTATGAAGGCTTGGCATAAAACAGTTCAAACTTGATACAAAGACTTTGTGTTGCTGTTCTACCTCATGAGCTGAAACATTATGTTGAGATGGTTGTTGCTTGTGTTTCAGACAATTTGGTGACTCAATCCCAGAGAATTGTGAACCAACTCACTTGCTTTCAGAAGCCTTTGAGATAGGAACTGTTGAACTCACTTCCAACAGCAAGGTTTCTGCACAATTCCAATTCAATTTTTCAGAATTTCCAGCTTCTGTTCCTGAAAATTCTCTACAACATATCCACAATACATTCTCTAGGACCAACTTACAAAACTTGAACTCAAACCTTCACACCTGCTCCATCACAGTATCAATTTGTTACAACCTCCAATCCTTGTAACAAATTCCTCACAATCCTATTTTTTTCCAACACTACATCAAAGATTAAATAGAAAGCTCCATGAACCTCAAGCATATGCAGTCCTCGCCCACACTTAAAACTTTGTCCATCTCGGATAATCTAACTCATCAAGAATTTATCAAAACTCTCAATGAAAGAATGACAAGCAAATATGGTGGAAGATAAATTTGTTGAGTGAGTTATTTAATTAGAATTTAAAAGGAAAAGAATTCAAAGGATAAGGAGAGAAATATCCTTCATCATATTCATGCATGCAAATGTTATTGTGATTTCAAAAAGAGCAAAGCAAGTTCTAGAGTTCAATTGTCATGAGTGCATATCACACAGAAAGTTAATAAGACATAAACATGTAGTAGTCCTCACTAGTTAATTTGACAATCAATCTCAATTGATTAATATAGAATCCACCACTACACTAACCGATAATATGCAAGTAAAATATTCAATCATGTCCAACAACCTATAAATTGACAGTCAAATTTAAAAACTTTTACGATTCTCAAAATATTACTACTAGGAAACACATATGGAGATATTTATTCGAAACCAAAATGACATATAGATCAAACAAAGTGCAAAGTATGAAAGTAAAATATGAAAGCAAAGTATAAAGGTAAAGAAAAGTATAAAGTAAAAAAAGAAAAGTAAAGAACAATCTCATCTTTATTTCTGGTGGTTGTAGGCGATTCAGAAGTAGAATCTACACCGGTGGTGGGATGGTCCGAGTAGACGAGAGAGTTATTTTCATGTAATCAGTGTCGTAAAACACCGCTCCCGCCATCGTCGACTCCCTGATGGTACTTCCAAGTGGTTGGAGAGGATTCATGTGTAAAATTCATTCTGGAAGTGAAATGATTGTGATTGAATCATGATCACTCTCTTCACTCTTTCTTCCTTAGTGTCTGGCAGCCAAAGGCAATTCAATTGGAGTATCCACTCTGGGAGCTTGATTGGTGCAAGACCTGCAAGGCCAAAGAAAGAAAATACCTCCTCCACGCATACGGAGTAACAAAGAGATGAAATAAAATCAGACTTTATTGCATGTATCAAAAAGTATAACACATCCAATAAAATCAATTATTGGTACCTCCATGAAATTTTCTAAAAAATCAAAAGAAATACTAACTTATAGTGCTAAAAGGTACCTAAAGGTTCTAGAAAAGTGGATGTGACATTATCTTAGTTAGGTAAGGATTCTAGCTTTAACTCAGGTGGCGGTGGCTCAAAGGAAGTGATTCTTGGAGTTTTGCCTCTACATCCCAAGTCCCTACACTTCCATCATCAACAAATTCAATTCCTGCAACATCAATAGTGTCAATCAAAATTTTACATCCAGAATCTACAACGACCACATCATCAAAGTTAGAATAATCTACAATCATAACACAAAAAACTAAAGGAGTCTTATAAAGAAATAGAATCAGAGTGGAATCTATCACAAGCTTTATAATCTATCTCCTCTAGCACCCTGATAGCAATCAAAATAACCTCTGAGAAAAGTTAACTGGAACCTTGTGCTAGCATCTCGTTGGTGGATGATATTATTTGATCCATATATATTTGGTAATTCTATAATGATGCTTCAGTTCTTTATTGTTGCAATGTCATATGCTGCACAAGCTACTTGAGATCCTGCATAGAACTTTCTATTTGACTAGGAGTAGGAGTTTCTGGATTGTAGCCCTGGAATGTCCCCTAAGGAGTTGGCTCAACCTGTTGGAATAGTTGTGATTAGGTAGGCACTGATTCTCTTGAAATCCATAGAGACTCTGATAGGTTGGATAAGAGTGATCAACCTATTATTGTGCTTCTACATATCTGAAATTTGAATAACTCATCCAATTAGAATTATAAGTATTTGAAAATAACTCATACTTATTTTGCTATTGAATGAGTTGGTAGTACTGATGTTCAAGCTAATAATATTGAGTTTGAGGTTGATAATACTGAAATTCAGGATGATGGTATTGAGGCCATTTAGGTTGATAGTACTAAATCACCATTCTACCTCTAAAGTGATGAGAATATGAATCCATGATTGCTCACAAAAAAAATTCTCTATTCTTACACTGAAATACTAGCAAGCAAGATCAAAAGACACATGAACATATAAGATCAAACGTATGGATATATGAATATTAAAACAACAACAACAACAACCAAGCCTTATCCTACTAAGTGGGGTCGGCTATATGGATCCTTTTACGCCATTGAGCTCTATCTCCTATTATATCATCATTTATATTTAAATAAATTTTATCTTGTTTTATTGTTGCTAACCAAGTCTTTTTTGGTCTACCTCGCCCTCGTTTGATATGCGTATTTGTCATAGTTTCACACCGCCTAACTGGAGCATTTATCGGTCGTCTAAGTACATGTCTGTACCACCTTAAACGTGTCTCACGGAGTTTTTCCTCAATAGATGCAACTCCAACTTTCACTCTAATGCTCTCATTTCTTATTCTGTCCATCTTCGTATGTCCACACATCCATCTTAACATCCTCATAATAGAAATAAATCGAGGCATCTATTCTATGACAGATTTCAACTTACCCTCCATTTTTGTACCTTTAGTGGGCCTAGTATTTCCGGCAATTGCAATGGTTTCTTTATTTCTTCATGTCCAAAAAAATAAGATTGTCTAGACCCAATGGTAATGAATCTTATCAAGTGATTTCAACACTGTATGATAATACGGATATTTATTTCGTGTAATATGGTATGATATGTGGCTTTTGCCAAACACACAAGTGAAAGAACTTTTATGCGGATATATAATATCTGTATAAATGCATGTATATGTGGATATAGCTTGTTCAAAATGAATTAGCGAATATAAAAAAAGGAAAGTCAATGTATCTAACTAATTACTCCCGATGTTTCACATAACAATAGTGCTAGTTGGTGAAAGTGACTTCGGGGTCAAGAAAGGTAAAGTCAAATTTATTTGGGTTATTCGCTCAATTCCAATCGAATGTAACTGAATGCAGTATAGTATGAATTGGCGATCAGAACATATATGGATAGAACTTATAACGGAATCTCGAAAAACGAGTAATTTTTGCTGGGCCTGTATCCTTTTTTTAGGTTCACTAGGATTCTTAGTGGTTGGAACTTCCAGTTATCTTGGTAGGAATTTGATCTCTGTATTTCCATCTCAGCAAATCGTTTTTTTTCCTCAAGGGGTTGTGATGTCTTTCTATGGGATCGCGGGTCTGTTCATTAGCTCCTATTTGTGGTGCACTATTTCGTGGAATGTAGGTAGCGGTTATGACCGATTCGATAGAAAAGAGGGAAGAGTGTGTATTTTTCGTTGGGGATTTCCTGGAATAAATCGTCGCATCTTCCTTCGGTTCCTTATGAGAGATATCCAATCAATCAGAATAGAGGTTAAAGAGGGTCTTTATACTCGTCGTGTCCTTTATATGGAAATCAGGGGCCAAGGAGCCATTCCCTTGACTCGTACTGATGAGAATTTGACTCCACGAGAAATTGAACAAAAAGCTGCTGAATTAGCCTATTTTTTGCGCATACCAATGGAAGTACTTTAAAACGAACTCGAACTAAAGTAAAGAATAAATATCCTCTCAAGGTGGGGAAAAGAACTTGCTAATTCCCCTTTTTAATAAAAGGCAAGTTTCCTGATTCTTTTATACTAGAAGTCTAATCTAACTAACTAATCTAATAATTAATTTATAGATATAAATTAATCAAACCTATCCGAACATATATTTCGTAATACATAATTCATCTTTTTAGGCCCATGATTTTTAATTGATACCCTTTTTCTGATTATACAGTAAAAGATTTCGTTTCGAAAGAATTAATGTAAGTTTTTTGGTCTCGAAACTTGATTCGTTACTTAAAGTGGGTTTTGGAGTATTCATCGAAAGGAACAAATGAAAATGAAATTGGTTTGAATTTGCCCAATTGAGATATCTGAAATATATTACAAATAAAAAGGAAAGGGATAGATCCAGAGGTCACTACTTTGTTATACAACTCGTGCTTCAGAGAAATATCAGATAGAGTCGACGAATGAAGCAGGTTCATTAAAAATTCAAATTAAATTCACAGATCAAAATGAAAAAAAAGAAAGCATTGGCCTCCCTTCCCTATCTTGCATCTATGGTATTTTTGCCCTGGTGGGTCTCTTTCTCTTTTAATAAATGTCTGGAACCTTGGGTTACTTATTGGTGGAATAGCAGACAATCCGAAACTTTTTTAAATCATATTCAAGAGAAAAACGTTCTAAAAAGATTCATAGAATTAGAAGAACTATTCCTATTGGATGAAATGATAAAGGAATACCCGGAAACACATATACAAAAACTTCATATAGGAATACACAAGGAAACAATACAATTGGTCAAAGCATGCAATGAATATGATCTCCGTATCATTTTACATTTCTCGACAAATATAATCTGTTTCACTATTCTAAGTGGTTATTTTATTCTGAGTAATGAAGAACTCGTTATTCTGAATTCTTGGGTTCAGGAATTCCTCTATAACTTAAGTGACACAATAAAAGCTTTTTCGATTCTTTTAGTTACTGATTTATGGGTCGGATTTCACTCGACCCGTGGTTGGGAACTAATGATAGGTTTGGTTTACAACGATTTTGGATTGGATCATAACAATCAGATTATATCTGGTCTTGTTTCCATTTTTCCAGTTATTCTAGATGCAATTGTTAAATATTGGATTTTTCATTATTTAAATCGTGTATCTCCTTCGCTTGTAGTAATTTTTCATTCAATGAATGAATAAAGAACTCATTTGATCTCATCATATCAATAAAATTAGAATCCTTCTTCCTTTATAAATAAATAGAAAGGAAGCATTTAATTAAAAATTTTACTTAATTCCTTATACTTTCATCTGCTCAAGGTATTCATCGTATATTCCAGTACAATTATTCTAGTACAATGCCAGACTCGTGTATAGGTAACTATACTAGTTACCTATCTAATTTATTGTAGAAACTCCGAAATTAATGATTGGACATGCAAAAAAAAAATGCTTTTTCTTGGGTAAAGGAAGGGATGACTCGATCCATTTCTGTATCGATCATGATATATGTAATAACTCGGTCATCCATTTCAAATGCATATCCCGTTTTTGCGCAGCAGGGTTATGAAAACCCGCGAGAAGCAACGGGACGAATTGTATGTGCCAATTGTCATTTAGCTAATAAACCCGTGGATATTGAAGTTCCGCAAGCTGTGCTCCCTGATACTGTATTTGAAGCAGTTGTCCGAATTCCTTATGATAAGCAACTGAAACAAGTTCTTGCTAATGGTAAAAAGGGGGGTTTGAATGTAGGGGCTGTTCTCATTTTACCCGACGGATTCGAATTAGCCCCCCCTGATCGTATTTCTCCCGAATTGAAAGAAAAGATTGGAAATTTGTCTTTTCAGAGTTATCGTCCTAATAAAAGAAATATTATTGTGATAGGTCCTGTTCCTGGTCAGAAATATAGTGAAATCATCTTTCCCATTCTTTCCCCCGACCCTGCTACGAAGAAAGATGTTCATTTCTTAAAATATCCCATATATGTAGGTGGGAACAGAGGAAGGGGTCAGATTTATCCTGATGGTAGCAAAAGTAACAATACAGTCTATAATGCTACATCAGCAGGTGTAGTAAGTAGAATAGTCCGTAAAGAAAAGGGTGGATATGAAATAACCGTTGTTGATCCATCGGATGGACATCAAGTAGTTGATATTGTACCTCCAGGACCAGAACTTCTTGTTTCAGAGGGTGAATCCATCAAGCTTGATCAACCATTAACAAGCAATCCCAATGTGGGAGGCTTTGGTCAGGGAGATGCAGAAGTAGTGCTTCAAGACCCATTACGGGTCCAAGGTCTTTTATTCTTCTTTGCATTTGTTATTTTGGCACAAGTTTTTTTGGTTCTTAAAAAGAAACAGTTTGAAAAGGTTCAATTATACGAAATGAATTTCTAGGTGCGGGGATTTCTTAACATCAAGTTGGTAAAAGGTGCCAAATTTTTGTTGATCCATATATATATATATGGATCAACAAAAAATCTCCAAACCCCTTTTGTTGCTTTGTTTATACTTTTTTTTTCGTTTTGCGGGATGCCTGGAATTCATTACTTGTATCCTATTCTTTGTAATAGATATACAAACAAAGAGAATACAAGGGAAGGATGGCAAACCGGAACTCTTTTGTTTAGATTGATAGGAAGTTGTGGACAAACAAAAAGAGAGAAAAGATTAAGGGGAATAATTGATTGAGCAAATAGAACTTCTTCTATTAACTTAAACTTATAACTTAGAGAAATTATTCAAACAAATTTAAATTTCAAATTATATTATAGAGTAAGTTCCATTAGTAGTTTACTATAGAAAGAGAAAGAAAGAATTTGGATGATATCTCATGCGTAGAAATCCATAGAATATTGTAGTATCCAGAGATTACTCTTTTCTTCTTGCTTTGTATCGTAAGAGTTAATTAGAGGAAGGACAGAGACTATGAATCAATCAATGGCTTCAATTCTTCAAAAACATTATTAAGAAACAAAAGAATAGAGTAATGTTTAAAACATCAGAGCAAAAGATCCATTTTGTCATTTTTTTTTTCTACAAAACAAATATAATATTTTTATTATGTTGACTGTATAACTTTCCAATTTGAATTTGTATGTTTCCGAATTTGTATGTTATGGAATAGATCAAAGTCTTCTTATATTCTTATATCTTATAAGAGTAAGAACTCAGCGGGACCTTACCCTCCTTTGTCTGTCTGATTAGAGTGGTAAGGTCCCGCTGAGTTCTTACTCTTTCATGTCTACAATCTGGTTCATCCGATTACTAGAGAGATGAACCCAACCCAGAATATGAACCGTAAAAGAAAACACCTATTAAACCGATCACAGGAATACCAGTTACAGTACCCACCAACCAAAGAGGAATCCTTCCAGTAGTATCGGCCATTTCCCCTACTTTCCTCCACATTTTTTCAAATGGTCATGCTATAGACAAAAACAGCCATTGATAATTATGAGGATGGTATCTTTCCGAATGGGATAAGAGAATTCCTACTATTCTCTTTCTCTCAATTGAAGAAATAATTGGAAAATAAAACAGCAAGTACAAAAATGAGTAATAAACCCCAGTATAGACTGGTACGATTCAATTCAACATTTTGTTCATTCGGATTTGATTCTGTCATAGCTCTATAATTCGAATTAGGTTTATCGTTGGATGAACTGCATTGCTGATATTGATCCCAAAAAAGAAACAGTAGGTACAGCTAGTCCGTGAACAGCCAACCATCGTACTGTAAAAATGGGATAGGTTCGATCTATGGTCATTGGGGGCCTCCTAAAAGGATTTACTAAATTCATCGAGTTGTTCCAAAGAATCAAAACGGCCAGGGATCGAATTTAGTTGTGAATGGTTTGGGGTTGAGTTTTAAGTTGTAAATGCTAAAGACAATTGCAATGAACTAAAGAACACAAAGCATTTAACAAACCTAATCTAATCTAACCTATCCATCGAATAGAAAATAAGGAAACTATACTACGAAAGCAAACTAACTCATTCAATTGAAACACTGATAGGCTCCAACAGAGTACGAGTGTCGTAAGAAGTAATAAAAAATATCGAACTACAGGGACCGTAAAATTTAATCATTAAACTTTACACAAAAAGAGTTGCGAATATACGAGTTTTAAGTGATGGGGAGAAGGAGGAGTCAAGTACCTAAACCTCAATCAAAGGAAAATCAGCTAAATGACAGGATTTGGAAAACGATCCTAGGATTTCAGATTCCTCGAGATTATAGTTGATTGATCATGGATTCATTACTATTCCTCAATGATTATACCAATGCAAGATTCTAACCAAGATATTCAATTAGAACTCGTCAGGACCTTTCGGAATAATCATGACTCCTCTAATGTTACGACTATTAGTCCAAGATGATACCTAAATAGCCTAGTTCTATAGCTCTCTCACTGTCACTGGGCACTCTAATAATACTACTGGTATCCTATTCTCAGTCACCGAGTACCCAATTAAGGATCCCTTCCTAGTAATAAATGACCGTTAGTTATCTCTCATGAGAATTTATTACAGTCTGAGAATCTCCTTGGAAAGTCCGGTTAAAGGTTCACCTTCTGTCACAAAGCATCCTGGTCATACGATCCTAAGATTTCCATTAAACCATAGTTCACTCTCATCTATATGAAATCAAGCCTTCATAAACATTTCGTCATATAGATACAAGCAGCAAATCCACATAGCAAAGCATAATCATATTCTTGAAAATGGTAAATAGCAAATCTATTACATACAATTATCCATTTACATTTCGATTTCTCCTATGTTCTAGAATCTAGGAGTCTACTCCATGACGGAGGAAATACAATGCAAAGAAGAGAGAAAGTAATTCAGCTTGATCCTAAATCTAAAAGAGAAAAAGGACAAGAGACTTATTAATGGATACAATGTTCCTTGACTTGTAGTCTCCTCGTCGACGGTGGATGGAATCGGCGAAGCAGTCCTCAACGGATGGATGGATCACTGAAATCTTCTTCGGATAATGGCTACGGTGTCTTTGATTCACCTCCAAGAGCTCCCCCCCCCTCTTTAGGGTTTTTAAGAGGGGTTTATATATGCCCAAACGCGACACGGTCGTGCCTCATGGCACGGCCTAGAAGCATGTCTCAACCCTTTCGTAGGCACGACCTTGAGCTGGTCTCCCTCTGGAAAATAGGCACGACCCTAATATGGACCTTATCAGGAAGTGAGACATGGCCGTGCTAAGCTAGTTCACTCTGGAAAAATGGAGCACGGTCGTGCCTTGTAGGCATAGCTCCAGATTTGGGTTGGCTCTGGTTGAGAGCACGGTTGTGCCTTCTAGGCACGGCCCACGCAGCTAATCTTCTATAAAGAGGCACGACCATGTTTGGTAGACAAGGCTGTTGGCTGGCTTGGCTCGGGTGATTGATGAGCTAGGGTTTCTTGCCTTTTAATCAATTCAATCTTTGGGTTTTGCATGAAAATAATTATTTATTGAATCGTTTTGATCATGTTTGTGCTATATTATATAAATTGAGGCTTGATTATAATTTTCCCGATTTAATGGCAATTTTTGTATTAATTTAGTTTTAATTGATTTTAGGGTTCAAATCGGACCAAGATCGAGCTAAATCGTGGTCGAATCGAGCCAATTTGCCCAAATTGATCAAGCCAACATGGAGAACATGACCTAGCTCAAGTTTGATCAAGATCCCTAAATTTTTTGGAAGCTCTAAGCTGCCCTAAATCCCAGATCAAGCCGGCATCGTCAGATCAAAATTCAACGGTCCAGATTAATCAATTAATCAGCCGTTTATAAGCTGAAACCTTAATCGATGAACAGTGCCGCCCGACACTGTTCATCGTCCCCGCGAGAAGCGAATCTCTGCCGCGCGACGTACGTGTAGGCGCGCCCTCTTCCTCCCAAACTTCTTCCATTGAGTTCCTTAGTCCAAGAGGAGTCTGAAGCCGGTCCTTTGGGTGTGAATCGACGATCGGACGGCGCTCGACGGCGGGGGTTCTTCCGGCGGCGTCAACCTCTGTTCCTCTTCGTTCCGGCGTGCTACAGCTCCATCCAACACCATGGTTCTTGGAGGGGTTCTCTGAGGACCATATAACACTCCTATATCATCAGCTAAGCAATTGGAGCAAGGAGAAGAGACGGATTCCGGTTTTGCAGCTCAACATTGGCTCGTGCTCGGCTCTGTTTACATCAGAAGAGGTTTCTTTCAGGTTTTTCAGGGTTTAGGCAGCGAGAAAACCACTCCGGCGACCATCTTCAAGCTTCTAAAGGATTATTAAACCTACATTATGGGATTTAGCAACGTGTTTGACACCACGTTGAGAGAATTCGGTGAAAAGAGGAGAAGAGGATGAGTTTTACCTGTTTTCTGCAATTCTGAGTTTCTGATAGCTTCGTTTCTGAATTCTGAATGTTGCTGTGACTTTGTCAATTTTGGCATTAGGATAATGTTTAGCTTGTGTTTGGATTTTGAATCCTTTTAGAGTTTGATTAGTTTAGTTTTAACCTTTCAAATAACTTAGAAACCCTTAAACTCTGACTTCTCCCAGTTTTCACTGTTCCATGCCATGTTTGCACTGTTCCGTGCCGGTTTGCTAGGGTAGGCTAGTTTGAGTGTGGA
>NC_133881.1:7046504-7074713 GCF_044706935.1 Curcuma longa
CTTCTCAGACGTCGGGCAGCAAGTACAACATACAAGAGACCGACATGAAGATTTTGAATTGATCAGTAAGGCTGGATTGACACCCAGCTGAGGAGAATCGAAGGAAGAAGGGAAGGAGGATGAGTTTCTGATTTTCGGTTTCTCAGTTTCTTCGTTTCTGAATTTTGCTTCTGTTTCATTGCTGAATTTTGTTGTTAATCCTGGTTAATCAGTTCTTCGCATCTTAAATTCATTTCTTTTGTTCATCCCTTTTTGTTAGTCAAGTTTGTTTGATTAGTTAGCTGTGATTCTAGCTTGCAAATTCGCTATTCTACCTCTGAAATTTTAGAAATGCATTGTAGCGTGCCAAATGGGATTCATGTATCAGTTTCCATAATTGCTAACCTTAAGCTTTGGTTTTAGCCATTTCTTAGGTGGATTTGGATAGATAAATTGCAAGTTGGGCTTGTTATTTGAAAATCAAATTGTCTCACTAGTTTAGTTTGATTTCCTTTCCTTGGTCCTTATAGCCACATTTCATGTTTCATGTGGAATCCGAGCTTTGCATTAGGGTCTAACAAGCAATAAATTTGAATTGATTCCTTACCATTTGAAGAAATTGAATTTACACCTCACAATTATATGCATGTTTCATGGTTAGATTCATATGGTTGATACTTTGAATTGAATTGCATTGCTAGATTAGGAGTTAAATTCATTTCAATAGCATTCTGATTTCATTAAGTCATTGCATTTTCATTTGCATTTTATTTATTTCCTCTAAAAATCTAAAAACCCCCCCCCCCCCATTTTCATAGAAAACCCAAAAACACGACACGATAAGCTCAATTTAGGCAATTTTCTACTAGTCCTTGGAAAAACACGACTCGAGGCCCCTATACTTCATTTATTTGAATTCATCGTGGGTTTTCGATAAAATTTATAAATTCTAATTTGAAGCCCTATCGTGACACCTAGTTTAGGGCTTTTCAAATTTTGGCGCCGTTGCCGGGGAATAACTAGTAGGAATTGTTTGATTTGAGCTTATGAATAATTTCTTTTCTTGTTACTTGGATCATTGTTGGTTCTAAAATGTATGGAAATTCTTTTTATCAACAACCATCTTATCAACAATCTGAACAACAAAATTTTTATTTGCAGGAGCCATATCAAGGTTTTCCACATGTGGATCAACAATTTCAACCTCAGAACCAAAATTTTCAGAGTGGGCAGTTTCAACAAAATTACAACAATTTTCAGCCCCAATTTCAGTATTCACAGCCTCAATTTCAACAACAATTTCAGCAACCATTTCAAAATTTTGAGGAGCCCATTCAAAGCTTCCAAAATCAGAATTTTCAACAATTTTCAAGCAATTTTCAGCAGCCCCAAAATCAAAATTTTCAAGGAAATAATTTTCAGCAACATTCATGGAATTTTCAAGGGAATTTTCAGCATCAAAATGCTTCTTTTCAAGCCCAAAATCAATGTCAATCATCATTTTCTCAAAGCGGACAGATTTGTAATCAAATTCAGCAGCCCATCTATTTTCAAGATCAGCAAAACTCATACTCAAACCAAGATGAATATGAAAATTCTATTGAGTTTATTCAACAACAACAAAGGCTAGAGGAGATGATGCAATCTCAACAAAGGACTGCTACAACCTTGCAAAATCTTGAGAGGCAACTTGAACAACTTGTAAATAGCATGAACCAAATACAAGCTCAAAGATCAAGCACTCAAGAATCAGAATTTCATGAAGACATTTCAGCAACTCCTTCTCCCACACAAATCAGCCCCGAAATGGATTTTACACTGTCACGGGTTGAGTTTAGTTTGGAGGATGCATTGGTTACTGAGGAAGAAGATATAGAGCCTATTTTGGATTTTAATGTTTGGCTAAAATTGATTTAAGTTAGGCAATGTTGGTGATCTAACATATGTGATTTGAGTATACAGGAAAGTCCAGGTTTGAAGACTTGGCAAGTGGTGAAGTCCCAGAGGCGCGGCCTCTTGGCACATGGAGAAGTCCCGGAGGCGCAGCCTCTTGGCAAGGATGACTTAGCATGACGAAACCGAGAGAAACGTCTCAAGCTAGTGCAAGGATGAGCACGAGGCTTGTGGAAGGCGTTTGAAGGTTTGCGTCAAGGCTAAGGGTTGAGAAAGAGCTGAAAGGGGGAGTTTTCAGCTAGCAGTCGACTGGCCCTGCCAGCAGTCGACTGGGGTTGATCCGAGACACACACAGAAAGATCAGTCGAGTGGAGTCGACTGGGAGCAGTCGACTGGCGATTCCAGCAGTCGACTGCTAGTCGACCGTTTGGCTGACAATTGCGCAAATCTGATTTAATTAATGAGCCATTAATGCTAATTAATGAGCCATTAATGCCATCAGTCGACTGGCCTTATGAGTAGTCGACTGATGCACCGAAAAATCATAAAAGTGGTGTTCGACGTGAAGAACAATACAACTCTGATTCTCTTCTTCTTTGCTGAACATTCACACAGTATTTTTGTGTTCTCTTCCTCTAAACTTCAATCTTCATTATTGTAAGGAAGAGATCAATATTGTGAGGGTTTTCTCCACCTTCGAAGGGTTCTTCGAAAAAAGGATTTTCATAGTGGAATCGTCGGCTGTGTGTGTGGATCCTTGGATTAGTCACCTCGTTGAGGTGGATACCAAGTAAATAATCGGGTTAGCATTTGATCTTTGTATTTTATATTATTACTTTGCTTCCGCTAACAATCTCGCAGAGAAAGATCGAAAAATGCTATTCACCCCCCCTCTAGCGAACACACCGATCCTCAACACTTTTCCTGCCTAGCTTCACTCACCAGGACTTCCTTGTCCAATCTTCCATATCAGGACTTCCACTACCTAGTCTAACTAACTAGGACTTCTCGCTAGTTATCTGGTCATAACCTGACTGGACTTCACTCACATGTAAATATCAAGTCCTGTTTGAATAAATCCTTGATCAAACTGATCAAACCTAAGTGTATTGTCAAATATCGAAACTCTAGGCAAGATCTAGTGCTTCTTACACCAACACAGATCGCTAATTGAAGTTGTTCAAGTTGGAACTCAACTCAAGTCAAACTTGAGGAAGATAATTCCCAATTGAAACTTCAGATTGACAATCTAAAAAGATTGCTGGTGGCAGGGTAACGGAAGATTGCTTCGAAAAAACTTGGATTTTACCTTTTGGAACATTTGGTAAGGAAAATTGTGTTTCGTTTCTAGTAAGTTTGGGTCAGGAAGAATTGGGGGTTTGGTATGAAATCGATATTTTCTTGCATCAATTTTGGGCTTCTATGTTAATTGTGCTAATTCCTAGCGCAATCCTTCACAGTGGGAACACATTATTATCAACACTAATCCGAATACTGTATATACTCATAAATAAAATCTGGCTGAGTAAAAGTGCAGTGCTGATGTATTGATGAGTTTAAAAAGTATAAAAAGGATAGAAAAAGTTATTTTTAGCAATTATATTTCTCTGAGCTTATCCTTATGCAAGTTTTTGCTTGATGTGAACAGTCGCAAATCAGATTGACTGCATGACACCTACATTACTTATGGAGTACACCAAAGAGAAGCAGAGAAAGAGATGCTCACATGATCATTCATTTGCTTTGAAGGAAAAATCACATAAATTTGTCTTAATGATGACTAGTGGTTAGCCTCATATGTTATCCAAAGGCATGGTAAACATAGGAAGTAATCTAATGATGGATAGTTTGATTATGTGTTAGCCCTAGGACTTGGATAATCACTGAACCAATAGTAGTTATTGTCGTTTGATTACTCTCTTCTTATTCATGTTGGTGAATGTGAGATATTTATATGTAAGCTTTAATATCTACAATATGGTCATCAAGACTCCCTCTCAAGCATACTTAAAAATATTATAAACCTTATCTTGCAACAAGTTATTCAGTTTGAGGATCTCTTGTAAAAATAGTTAGTAAATCTCCTAACAGTTTGAACTGAAAATTGAGATGATGATCTCCATGAATTATACTTATTATATTTGAGAGATGTCTTAATATAATTATCTTATAGTTGTATTATTTATTGGATAAATAGAAATTTACTATTTAATTGTACATTCTTTATATGTTTGATTGTATCTTAAATTCATTTACTAAATGTTCGCAATACGATTCATAGCATGAGAGAATTTGTGATTGGATCACAACTAGTGAGCATCTTTACATGTGCAATTATAAATGTATTGAAATTATCCCTAGTCGATGAATTGATAAACACAAGCGCCATCAATTTTGTTGAGACTAACATGTTTTAAACTTTTGAGTTTACCAAATGGTTGTTCCCACGGGTGAAAGACATTAGATGTTGAGAGTTATACGTGGATACTAATTAAAGATAACTAGTTCATTGGAGTGACCTGCTATGAGACTTTATATGACTCTATGCATATAAATATATGTCAATGAAGATCTCAATGCAACTTAAGTGTGAATTTCCTTTGACTTGTGGTATTCAAATCATCTTGGTCATGAAGACTTATACTTTGACATCTTAAACAAAGATCTCCAAGGATGTGTGGACTTAGATGATTGAGTATAAGTTGAAGTGTTCGAAGGTGTTTAGATAGCCTATAGAGAATTTATAACTCTTTGAAAAAGGAGATGTATATCCTACGGTTGTTTGTTAGGATTGTTACTTAAGTCTTTGACCAAAGCATTGCATGTCAAGAGTATGATACTTTTGGACATATGTATAAGTAACTTAAATTCACATGACAACGAAATAGACGAGCTAGGTATGATGTAGTCAACCTAGTGGAGACTGACACATAGACCATATCCTAAACTAAATGGGTATAAGATGGTGAAAGGAACAAGACATGTCTCATTATAGTTGCTGAAGGATTCAGAAATAATTCTGAAATCAATTGTTGATTTTTGATCAATTGGAGGTCATGAGGTACTACTAGATATCACTCATGGCCGTTTCATAATTAATAGTTAATTATAGACGACTAATATAACCGAGAACCTATTAAGTCACACACACTATAAGTTTTTCCGAAAGATTTAAAACGAATTTGATACTTAAATTCTTAGAACGAGAGAAATAAAATCTGATTATATTGGACTGGACGAAGGACAAAGATAATGTAACTCATCTTATGAAGATGAAATAAACCAAATTAGTTTGATTCTGATGGAAGATATTTTGACATATCGGAAGCGATGATGAATTTCATCTTACGAAGACGAAATGAATTAAATTGATTTGATTCAAATTTGAGGTATTTTAGTTATCGAATCAAATAATTTGACTTTGAATTAAATTGAACTAATTTATTTTAATAGATTTTGAATTGAATTCAAATCTAATAAAATATTTTATAAATATAATATCGAACCAAATAAATGATTGATATTAAATTCTAATAATTAGTATTAATTATTACCATCAAAATCTTACCACTTTTAAACTCGATTTGTTATCGGTTTGCTATAAACCAGTAAACCCTAGAAAAACCCGAGGAAAGCACCCGGTTTGGCTTTCTCCCGTTTTCTCCCGATCGAGCGCCGCGAGGGAGAAAAATATCGCAATCTTCCTCCTCCAAAAATCGCGATTTCTTTTCTCCAAATCGCGCTCTGCCTCCTTCCTCTTCCGGTAGCTAGGTTTCTCCCGAGGGCCTTCCCCAAGATCGCTTTCTCCCAAGCATCTGTCGACGTTGGACGCCGGCAGCTCGATTTCTCCCGAGCTCACGGCTGGTTGCTGAGCTCTCGTTGCTGACCGCCCGGGCAGAGGGAAGCCCAGCTGACGTTGGACGCCGGCAGCCTTGTTGTTCACCGTGGACAGCAGCTGTCGGAGAAGAAACCACCGCCGGAGCTCTTGTGAAGGGCTGCCGCCGGCCACCGTGAAGATTGGTCGCTGGAAATCGTTTCCAGCCATCTGGAGAGGCCTTCCAGCTGCTGCCGCCGGCCACTGGAGCATTCTCTATTGTTGGAAATCGTTTCCAGCCGCCGGAGGCTGTGTTGGCTGCCGTGTGTCGCTGTCGGAAGTTGGTGTCGCTGCCAGAAGCTTGTGAGTTCATCCCATTTTGGCTGAAAAGGGTTTCCGGCCAGTTGCCGTTCACTTCGGTCAAGAGTGGACGCAGCTGCCTCTGCTCGCCGTACCGTTGCAAGGCCCCTCGAAGAATAGAGAGGGGGAGAGGCGGAGGAAGAGATAGAGAGGGGAGGCACTCGGTTTCCAGGGTTTCAGTTGGGGCGTGGCGTCGTCCTTCAAACTAGGTTTCCGATTTATGTTCTTTTCTATTGCCTGCTCTGTTGATTTGGATTTGTGTTTCAAGGGTGCATCTTGCTGGGATTTTGCGCCATTGAGTGTTTATAATTGGATAAACAACCTCTCCTTTTGGATTTAGAGACACTGGCATGTTGGATTCTGATGCTCTTCATTTTTTAGAGTTTCTTCTGTGTTATTTGCATCTAGGTTAGATTCTGGTGGCAGGGTAACGGAAGGTAGCTTCGAAAAAACTTGGATTTTACCTTCTGGAACATTTGGTAAGGAAAACTGTGTTTACGTTTCTAGTAAGTTTGGGTCCGGAAGAATTGGGGGTTTGGTGTGAAATCGATATTTTCTTGCATCAATTTTGGGGTTTCTATGTTAATTGCTAATTCCTAGCGCAATCCTTCACAGTGTGAATGCATTATTGTCAGCACTAATCTGAATACTGTATATACCCCTAAACAAAATCTGGTTGAGTCAAAGTGCAGTGCTGATGTATTAATGAGTTCAGAAAGTATAAAAAGGATAGAAAATTTATTTTTAGCAATTATATTGCTCTTAGGTTATCCTTATGCAAGTTTTTGCACGATGCGAACAGTTGCAAATCGGATTGACTGCATGACACCTACGTTACTTATGGAGTACACCAAAGAGAAGCTGAGAAAGGGATGCTTACAGGATCTTTCATTTGCTTTGAAGGAAAAATCACATAAATTTGTCTTAATAACGACAAGTAGTTAGCCTCATACATTATCCGAAGGCATGGTAAACATAGGAAGTAATCTAATGATGGATAGTTTGATTATGTGTTAGGCCTAAGACTTGGATAATCACTGAACCAATAGCAGTTATTGTCATTTGATTACTCTCTTATTCATGTTGGTGAATGTGAGATATTTATATGTAAGCTTTAATATCTACAATAAGGTCATCAAGACTCCCCCTCAAGCTGACTTAAAAATATTATAAACCCTATCTTGCCACAAGTTATTCAGTTTGGGGATCTCTCATAAATATAGTTAGTAAATCTACTAACAGTTGGAACTAAAACTGAGATGATGATCTCCTTGGATTATACCTTCCTTTGAAAGAACTTCGCACATATTTTAGGATTTTAGATTCTCGGTAGAATTTTTTTCCATTCATATAGTTGGAGTCTTACAAACCTTATTATTTGTGTAATATATATGCATTTTGAGTTTTATTTTGCACAATGGTATTCATGGAAGTAATTATTATGTGTACCTATTGGGATTTGTATCTTGTTGCATAGTTGATTCGAACATAGTAGCAGCCAAAGAGTTTGCCATGTGGTCATTATAGGAGCCATGCCAAGCTAATCATCATAGACGTCCACTTGTGTCATTATAGGTTGGCATTGGTTTTTCTTTCAAATTTTGGTATTTTGCAGTCTTTTGTGAATCTTATAAATTAATAGACACCGTTTTAAATTTGTGATGTTTATTCCCTCTTCTGGTATAAGTTGTTTATTTCTCTTTCTTTGCGGTAGGTACTCAAATGCCCTATGCTCACTTTGCTGGCATGCATGTATATTATATTTTCTATGTATTGCTTCATAAAATTGATGCTATTTGTTCGCCTTGAAGTTGGATTTGCATATGTGCAAGAAAAATAACTAACTCTTGTGAATAAAAATCTTTATTCTCAATATGCTTTCATCTTTAGAAACATCCACCCAAATCTAAAGAAGGATAAACTGTAGGCAGGATCAGCTGAGTTCTTAACAGATCTTTCGTTTGATTTTGGAATTTCTGTTTCTATTATCAATTTGATTTTCTTAATTTCTTAATCAGGAATATACTTTGCTTTTTTAAAATAAAGGAAGGACAAAAGGGGGATTTCTTTTAACATGGTTTTTACCATGGCAAAATCTTTTATATTGAACATTGTTTTTATGTCAGCTTCTGCAGCTATCAGTGACCCAAAGGAAGAGAGCACATACCAATTGAGGAACCATGGATGGTATGGAAATATTTTAATAATTATTTTTGATTGCTTTTTCTTCCATTAAAAAAAATAGAAATTGTTATGACTAGATTATATAAGTGGGATGTCTACAAAAGAGCAGACCACATTTTTTTCGATTAGCTTTTATTCAAAAGGAACTTTTTAGGACTAGCTATTTTTTTTCAAGGATACGGCACAAAGTTTATTTATTTATTGTTATGTTGTTGGCACTATGTTGAAAAAACAAAATTAAGAAAAAATAAAATTAAAAAATGCTAGTTGTCATCATGTGTTATGTAGTTTATCATTTCGTCAATGTCACTTAGGGTGAAACTACCAAAAAGTGTAATCTTTGTGATTCCAACGACTAACATTTTTGTTTATTGAATATATATACAATCAATTTGCTCTTCTTTGACACGTGTAGCTAAAGAAGTGATCTTTTTATTTGTGAATCAGCTTTACTAACCTGAACATTCTGTCATACTATTTTCTTGCTGTCATCAACAAACGAGCAACTAATTCATAACTTTGCTTACTAGATTACTATAGATGTTGAAATCTATGGATTTAACAGTGTAAGTGTTGCTGTGAAAGAATAATTCTAATATATGAATTTAATGTGCTCTTGTTTTTACCTTTTCAGTTGATTCACAGCCGACAATGGAGGAAACTATCATTGTTGGTGATGACCTTATGATGGGCCCACCATCACCTATCATTCCTCCAGAGATTGCATCTCATGTCCTGGAAGGTGTGGACTTATGTGATCAAGTACTGCGGAACTTTTTCTTATGTAAGTGATAGTGTATATTATTACACTAATGGTGTGACTTTGCCCTTTATCTGAATGTTGAATAAAGTACAAACTTATTCAGTAATTGGTGCAGGCTTGCAAATCAATGATGTTGAGCCATTTTGTCAAGATGAGATCATCTTGTATCAAGAGTGTGCTGCAAAGAGAGTAAGCCATTGTGTTATAATGAAGTTGAGTTGGTTCTCTCAAGTTACAATATAACTTATATGTTAACCTGAAATGTGAACAGGATAAGGAGCTAAGACATAAACTTTTTGATAGTGAACATAAGCTGGGTTTGTCTATGCCCTTGGGAGATGCAAAGGAACGAGCTGCTAATCTTGAAGCAGAAATTAAAACTCTAGAAAGGTATGATTTGAGCATGGCATCACTCTTTGTCCGATCTTTCCTATTGTTTACAAAGTTATAGAGTCCCTGTGCATTTTAATGTAATATTATGTGACATCACTTTGATTAAATAGCCAGAAGAAAACAACTAATGGTTTGACCAAAATGGTGGATCAGTTCCATGCCTACTAGTTGTTTATTTACTGAATGTTTTGAATTGAATCATACATAAGTGAAAGAGAAAACAAGGTATGCATCTGTACTTTATTAGAGACTTGTTTATCTAGGAAAATGTTTTTTTTCCCTGAGAATGAGCTATAGTGATTTAATAGATGGAACTCTGGCACAGTGGCACGACCTCTTTGATCTTTTTGCTTGACATTTATTAAATTATCCAAGTCAAATAATATTTCTAATAATCATCATTATGCTTTAACTGCAAAACCTTCTGATGGCCATTTATGAAGTTTCTTATGTTATTTAGGCATATGATTCTTGCAAGTGGAGTTGAAGGAATGGAAGGATTCCGCCAACGTTGGAGTTTGCATGGACGTATTGAGGATACCAAGTATTCCTATTTTCCCTGATCTGAAGACCATCTTTCTTATGATATGTTCCAAAGATGTTATTTTCATATATGTAAATTTCTGAAGTATATATATATATATATATGTGTGTGCGCGCGCGCGTGCGCCGCATGCATGTGCACTTACCATTCTGTTTTTATCATTTTATATCATGTCTGCATACTTTAAGTCTTAAAGAACCAAGAGTTCATGTTGATAGATAATTGGGTTCATATTACATTTCTAATTTCACTTATATTTCAATGATGCCTTTTCTAAAACTCCCATTGGTTCGAATTTGATAGTTTCCTAAAAGTTTGATGTAAACTATACAACATGATATTGACAGTTCTAGCTTGTGAAATATGATATTTCACTAGTTTTTATTTTTCAACTTGAAAAATTGTGTATCAGAAGATAACTTTATTAATTCTATATCTGTTCATTTATCTTGATTCTCTCTCTCTCTCTCTCTTTCTGCACAGAAGAAGAATGGAATCTTTGAAAGAGGGGATCACAAAGAGTAAATCAGAAAATATTCAAGAACCTAAAGTAGACCCAGCTAAGAAGAAATGGTTCTTTTGAAAGATATTTTGTGTTCTCCAGTAACCTCTTGTAAGTTGACCCTCAAGTACATTTTTATCTCCCTTTTACCTTCTCGAACTGGAATATATTACCTAATAATTGCCGGCAAGTGATGATATTAAGCATTCCAATACTTCACTGTGATTACCCATAATCTGCAACATCTTTAACTAAAGATAAGTTGCATAGACAAGAAAGCACAAAAGTTGTAATCATTACTTTGGTTTTTAGAGTCCAACTTATTGTTCTTTAGTACGTGGCCTGCTGATAACATTAACAACCTTGGCCAGTGACAAACTTTGTTTGGACCTCACTTTAGCTATTTCCTTGATTTTCTCCATTCAACCCATAAACTCACACAAAGCCTTATAACCCAGAGCTCCACTACCTTTGTTCCTTAATCCAAATCCTCTAACTTCATCAGGGAACTAGGTTTTTCACAATAAACCTGCTCTCGACTGAATCATAGACAGCTCTGGTGAGTAGCACTTGTCATATACCCATTTCACCCAACTTGATCTAAACTCTACCCAGCCATAATTAAATTAAATTCCAGCCAATTTGAAATCACTATCGTCATCAACAATAGAAATCAAGCTAGACTTCAATATCTAATAGACTATTGTAATCTGTTGTAACTTCACTGCAGCAGATACATTTCAGGGTTAGCCAGTAAGGTTAAGGTAGCTAGATGCCCCAGGCTCAAAATCTTAGTAGAATCTCATCTTATGCAATGGCTCAAATCGTGTAGAAGTTGCGGTGATGCTCATCTATTTATATATGTTTCATATCGAAAGACAAGCAACTTCTTGCATCTTGACTTGCTACTTTTTCTTCGCATGGATTGAGTTTTTTCTAGACATGAACTCTAGAATCTGTATCAATGTCTATTTTGTGCCATGAGCAATAGTTTCATGCCGTAGTTTGCTACTTTGCTCTCATAGATATGCTCTATTCATCAACTTCTTTGATTTTAATAGAACTTCAACTGCTGACAAGATTTTGATTCAGGTGTCAATCTTATTGGAATCGTATCGAATGGCTTCAGGACATGGGGTTTACTCCCTTCGGTCGTCAATTCGAGTAAAGTATGCGACTACTAATATGGATGCATTACTGGAATTTAATCGTGTTGAACTTTGATCCCACAATCTTTATGCTTATTTCTCCCCCTTGGAACAAGATTGTAGTTGATTTTGACTAACTTAAACTGAGATCTATATTATTTAGATTTATTGTATATTTTTGGAGAAATATACATCTCAATTTGTTGTTTTACTCGTCTTCGAATACTTTCGCATATAACCTCTTGAAAATTCATTAATTGATTCAGTTGCAAATTCTATTTAACCGGTTAGGATTCAAATAGTAAAATAGATAATGCAGATATATTGTCCAATCTTTTCCTGGTGTCGTAATCCTAGTGTTAGACTGAGTCCACTTTATGGGTCAAATTATGAATTTGATATTTTCAAAATTGTATACTTTCATTTGTCATACTAATTTATTTTGTATGGATTCATTCTAAGTTGTTCAATAATTTGACCCATAAAGTGATTGATTATATTTAGAGATCTATTTTTTTGGCTAAGCAAAAGATGATCAAACAAGAATTGAGAAATCTCTCTACATTGTAAACTCAATTGCCTACTATTTCACACTTATAGGCACAATTTACATATAATTTTGAGTTTAATCACCTTTCTAACTTCGGTGTGGTATTGGAACTAGAATTATTTGTAAAACTAACAAAGTATTTTGCAAATGAAAGACAACTAATTAATGGCTAGAAAAAAAAATCATCCATAGTGAAACTCTAAACATCAGGAGTTGTACTGCAGGTTCAAGGGATCCATGTTCGCTCTTGGGGTATAATTGAGTTGGTTATGATAAGACAAACTTATTGAAGTGGACAAGGATTGAATCTCGACGAAGTCGAGATAATGTCCTCTCCTGTCGTGATCAATTGTAGCTTTCTGATTTACCTTCTTATAGATAATCATGAGGTCGTTAGGGTGGTGGATTGTACCTTCACTACAACAAAAATTGTATGTTGGGGCGCTCAAAAAGTGCCTCAATAGATTTATGTTGTGACACTTTGATTTGTTGAGGCGTTAGGATAAAACGTCGTACAAGCGGGTGTCACAACAAATACTAGTGCCCCAACAAATATTTGTTGAGGCGTTACTAAATGTTCCTTGAAGTGTTTTTGAGGCACGAAAAAATGCCTCATCTGCTATATGTTGAGGCATTTTATTGTGCATTTTAAAGTTCATTTTAAGGCATCCAAAAGTGTCTCATCTGCTATATGTTGAGACGTTTTATTTTGTCTCATAAATTTCATTTTGAGGCACAAAACAATGCCTCACCTGCCATATATTGAGGCAATTTATTGTGCCTCTTAAATTACATGTTGAGGCACAAAATAGTGCCTCATATATAATATGTTGAGGCGTTTTATTATGCCTCTTAAATTACATTTTGAGGCACAAAACAGTGCCTCATCTATCATATGTTGAGGCATTTTATTATGCCTCTTATTAATTTTTTTCTTTTGAGGCATGAAAAAGTGTCTCATCTGTTATATGTTGAGGCGTTTTATTATGCCTTTTAAATTTCATTTTGAGGCATGAAAAAGTGTCTCATCTGCTATATGTTGAGGCATGACAAACGTAACTATATCAACTCGATTAAGAATTATGTAATTTCAAAAGTTATACACACATTAACATACTTTACAGGGTGTTTAGTTTAGAACAAGTTGGAGAGCATTTGCTCAAATATCGACCAATCGGTGTAGTTATGATATCTATGAACAAGTAGAATCAGCAAGTCAGTCTCAGTTTCCATGAACAGCCGCTCTTCAGATGAGTGTTTGTTGTCTCTTGAGCTTTGCTGCCTCGGTGAATCTTACTAGCTTTTGCTCCTACAAGAACAAGATAGAACATAAATTATGATTAAAATTCTTGAATTTTCACAGCTAGAAACTCAATATTTATTTTCAAATAATCGAGACCCATGGTTCGTTCTTGTGGTAAGAAACTCACATGCAGCGGATCCCCAATATTTCTGTTCAGTTGTGTCCATTCAAGATGCAAGCTACTCTTATTTTTCTCTGAGGGCATTTCAGAAGGTTTTGCTTGAAGAACATTCACCTTTTCTTCTAACTCTTCTAGCTTCCTTACAAGACCAGAAAGGAGGTGAGCCTCTGTGAACGCAGGAGCAGGTGAGGGAGGTCGGAATTCCTCTTTTGGCATAGAATCCATAGAAAACATAGGATTGTCTGGATGCATTTGAGAGCATTCATTTTGGAGCCTCTTCGATACATGGCTGGTGGCTGAACAAATTAGTGCAAAGAGATATGTGATGAGGGTCATTACATATCGAGTCATTTGAGCTTTAACTCCTTCAGCAGACCTATGGATCTCAGAGATGGAGCTTTGTCCTGCAATAAAAAAATAAAACATCAACACTACACGACACCAATTGTAATAGAAAACAATCATAGTTTTCTACTATTTAGTTTATTTTAATTCTTCTAAAAATTTGCTTGAGAGTATCAAGATTAAATATAACTTGTGATTCTGTGGTGCATTTTAATTAGATGGTAGGGCTGTAAATGGACAAAATGTCTGTGGAGAAACTTGATATCAAGCAATAAGAACTTATTTATATTGTCAATATAAAAAGAATAAAATAACCAATTTTGAACACAAGCACTATATAGGCTTGTTAATGCTCATCGACAAAGCTCATGAATAAATGTCCTTAAGGCTCAATTCATTTTTTATATCTCAAAAAATTTGTAGGTTAAAATTATCTGTGACAAATAAAAATGAGAACATAAAATAGATTTTATTTATTGGACCAATGCTGTATCTAAATTATAAGGACAACCTTTATCTCTAGATGAGATGATCTATAACCTTTTCAATGCACAAACTTAATCAGTTTTTTAAGCTCATTATGATAAATAAAGGAGCTTGGGCATAGGTCAAGCTCAGCTCTCAAGCTTGTTTATAGCCCTATTAGATGATCTGCAGTTTATGGAATCTGAAAATTTTTTGGGGCCCTTCAAGCCTGGTGATGGGTAAATCAATTTATTCTGAAACAGTTTGCCAATCACTAGAATCATAAACTTTAAAGTGAATAGTTTAAGCCTTGTTGCAAAAAAGTAGTTTAGGCATGAGCATTGCTTCAGTGCCGTGGTTGACATCCTCCCTATTGATTTTGGATCTGAGATTTGACAACTATTATTTGCATCAAACCTCTACGCATTTATGCATGTTTCCAAAAAAAGTAGGCTAAGCCTCATAAATTAAAACAAAATGCTGTTGCGAGACATAGTTAAATCACATTCCAATTAGATGCTAGCAAAATATAATAATTGTCTCAGCAGCTAAGTATTACCGGTAATGCAAAGTATGAATGAAAAAGGAAGCAAGAGCTGAGTTGATTATGCTTTTAGGAAAGTAAGATGGTATATATCATCATGAAAACATTTAAATTTCATTTGAATGAAATCATTTTTATAATTGCCAAGCCATGTTAATGATGGGGAGTAGCTACATGGATTTTTTTAACAAGTTATTATCGAAATTGGAAATTAAATTATTTCTGATAGAAACATTTTTACCTTTAGGTCCATCTAGTCTTCTGCTAGAAACTTGTTTCTTAGGTCCACCAATTACAACCTTGTCTACCATGGGAACATATTCATCATACCCTTGAAAGACGGACGAGGAACTAGCTGCCTTCATCAGTTTTGCCTGCCAAATAGAAAGAGAAAAGATATTGATGTTAGTAACTTCTATCAGATTATGAAGTGGCAAATAGTAGAGAGACTTTTTGTACAAAACTATAATGAAATATATGAAAACTCACCATTGGATATGGTGGCTTAGCATAAGCAATAATCTTTCCTTCACCATTGGAAACAGCAACTATTTGCCTGGCGCCGTGTGCTTCACCACTAAGGACCATCTGCATAAAAACAAAAACCAATTGACAAACATTACAAGAAGGGGGAAAAAATTCAACAAATGAGATTTGGACAGAAACCTTCAGTATATTGGGGTCCTTCCAAGGACCTTTTTCATATTTTAGGCACCCTCCTTGCTCTGGACAGGTACAAGAACCACCAAGGAACTCTGGCAGCTCACTGGAAATTGATCAGATATGATCAAAAGATTAATGTCAAAGCATCCATCACATTAATGTTGAAAATTTCTGTAAAAAAATAATAGGCAAAGCACACACCTTGGCTCAATTATCTCCAATAGCTTATTCTGGTACTTTGTCCCAAGAACCTGGTGGAAATTTGAAAAATAATCTCAACATGCATCTGCTCATGTCTAAGTCTCATCAGTGTTGGCATGAAACTTACATGAATTTTTGAAGTAGTCTTGGGGTCCAGAAATGATTTTATGGTGTTCCATAGCAACCTAAATCCAGGGCCAGCATTGACAATAAACATCCGGTGCAAGGTCTACAGACATTGTTTTTACCAATACCCAGCCCAATATTCTAACACATAAAAAATTCACCCGCTGAAACAAGATGCTTCTGTATACCTCAGGGTAGTTGTCATTGTCAATCTTCTGTAATTTCTGAATTAGTTCTCTAGCAGTTTTGCTGAAGTTCTTCAAACCCTATAAATCAGGTAATAATAGAAAGTAACTAATTAGTCCAGTGTCTGTTCTATACAAAGAAAATGAATAATTTCAACATGCGGAAGAGTCTGGGATGATACCATACCACTCCATGAACATCAAGAATAGTCGTACTTGAATCAATGTGCTTTTTTGCAGCAAGTGAACAAGCTGGGAATTTAATTAAAAAGCTCCTTTCAAACTCCTTCACATGGTATCTTACATATCAACAAGAATCACATATCCACAATTGTCGGAGCATGTGTACGTGTTGCAATTGCCCGCATAAATTCACAATCTTGCCACAAATCTGAATGTGGAACTCATGCAGTGAATTCAGGATTTGTACAAGTATTTCTAGCTGCAGTATATTGCTGTTATGATTTTTAAAATAGAGATATCGAAGAGCGCTGAGCCGTCCCACTGCTTCTAATGGGAAGGATGCCAAATTGTCACATTTCTCGATGGTCAACGACTGAACCATTGTTAGGAGCTGCATTTCATCCCAAGGAAGAAATTGGAGTTCATCGCAGCGTATAATTTCCAATTCCATCAAAGATGTGAGATTTCTTAAGCAGCCAGTTGGAAGAGATGTCATGCCATTCAGACCGATCAGTGATAGATGAGAAAGAGAAGTCATTCTTCCAACGCCTGAGAGTAAGCTCTCACTGCAGTCATGTAGCTTAAGAAGTTCAATTCTTGGAAGCCTTGGCATGTTTTTCAGTTTTGGACAATCGCAAATCTCCAGTCTCTTCAGTAAAGGGAACAACTCATCGACATCTGACCATTCCTCTAAATTAGTCATCTGTCTCAACTTGAGTTCAACCAAATTTGGTAACTGTGACTCCATAAACCATGTTGGAAATTGTCGGCTTCCATAATCGGATATCTCCAACTTCTTTAAACTCGTGTTGGGGCAAAGATCATCCAGCATGCTCTTGTCATAAGTGTCTGATTTATTAAAGAATAAGGATAATTCATAAAAATCTTTATTCTTCAGAATTTTTCTTCCACCACAAGAATAATTCCTATAATTTTCAGAAAATCTAATTTCCATTTCTCCATGAAGCTTCAAATCTTCAAGTTCTGTAATTGAACATGAGCCAGTTTTATTCCCAGCAACAAAGCAAGATAAACTTCGAAGACTAGTCAATTGTGATAACCCAGGGGGCATGTGAGTCAATTTACAGAACTGACAATTGTGTATCCAAACAATTCCATAAACTCCACTAGAATCAATAAGAAGTTTACCTTCAAGATCAATCCCAATTAAGCCCTCAATCAAGCCTCTGTTCAGCCCGAACCTTTCCTTAATCAACCGAAACCTATAAAACAGTAACCACCTCCAATAACAACATACTAAGCAAGAATCTAATCCAATGAAACAAACTCCTACAAGATCTAACCAACATCAACTTACCTCTAGATCTGATCAAAGCCTAATCAAGCCAAACTCTTCTTCATTGGCAGTGGACGGCGAAGGCGCGGCGGTGGAGGGCGCAGCAGCGTCTGGCCGCGAAGGGCAGGTGAGGGCGACGGCTGTTCGCACTCGAGGGGTGAAGGAAGGCGAGGGCTCGGCGGCGTCGCGGATGGTGGCGTGCGGCTGACCTCTTCTCTGTGCGTCGGGCGGCGGAGAGGGAGGTGCGGCGGCGTCGAGCTAGGCGTGCGGCTAGGGAGCAGTAGGACGGCAGCGTCGGCGTCCCGCGTCCCGCGGCGGCGACCTAAGTGTGGCGACAGGGCATTGGGGTGGAGGAAATGCGAGGAATGGGAGGGGAGGAAGCAGCAGCTCGAAGAAGAAGAGGAGAGGCGGCGGTGTCGGCGTCGGGTAGAAGAGGAAGGTGCGAAGGGGAGCTTCGGTGCGGTGCGGTGCGGCGCGGAAGAAAGGTTTGTGTTTTAACGAGGGGTGAACAGTAACCTAATCGGTTTAACCCTAATCGGTGCCCATCAAACCAAGTTTTAAGTGCAATTTTCATGATTTTATTACAAAAATACCATTCAAATTTTAAGTGCCTCAAAAATTACATTTTGATGCATTTTAACTAAAATGCCTCATTAGATAGTGTCATTTAAAATCATTTTTCTTGTAGTGACATAAGTTCTTAGAAGACTAATACAATATTTTTAGGGGAAAATATAGATAGTGAACCTATAATATTTTTACATTATTTATTTTATTTCATATCCGTGAGATAATTCTAGGAACTGTATTTTTTTTCAAAGGTCAACATAAAATATTACATTCTCTTAAAAAAAAAAAGATTGATATTGATTTTAAAAGATAAACATCACCTTGATGATGTTACCAAGGTGATTATCGTGACATGGCGAAAAATTAATTAATTTATTTTTAGTTATTTAATTTTTATTTTTAAATTTTATTCCATTTCTCTCTCTTATATTAACTATTAAAAAGGGGGGAAATAAAAATATATATCTACAATTGTGTGTGCGGGGCGTCCGTATCATTTTCAACCGATGCACACTCAGTCGCAGGAGTTGCACGCATAAGAAGGCGCACAATATATAATATCCGTATATAGTATTTTGATATCCTATGCAACTTCTCGTGCATGACATCCATCTGCAACTGAATGCATGGAGTGTTCGAATCATTTCCGAACAACCTGATTTATTCAGATGCGCACTCGATCGTGGAAGTTGCACGTACAAGAAAACATGTAACATATAATTTATTGTATATAGTGTTTTGATGTCATGTTGACTTCCCGTTCATGATATTCATTCATGACTGAGTGTGTGAGGTGTCCGGATCGATTTCAAACACCCCAACTTGCTCGATCGTGCACTCAATTATGAATTGCACTAGTGTGTGTATATATATTATGAAATATTAATAATTAAATTTGTATGCTATTTGTAGTAGTTAATAGAGTATAATTCGGCCACCCCAGGGATTGAGTCCATGAGACTGACTGAGATTTATCATTTTTTTAATAGAGTATAATTATATAATAATTATGATTTTACAGTTACTTTACTTACAATATCATCATAAATAAAAAAATGATAGTTTTAGAAAGTAAAGTGTCGTAGAAAATTCATGAATCGTTCTATTTATGTAACCAAATTAACAAGCATGATTTTAGAATAGGATCTTAGTTTTGTCAAAACATTCATAGCATACAACAATTAAAGTAACAATTGTGAAATTCTATAAACCAAAGCTGAATCCAAAGATGTCATCCCCTAGACAAGAAGATATAGGGGATGAGATTTCCCATTGGAGTTACAATAGTGATTTCTTTAGTAAGAGGTAAATTGAAAAGTTGTAGTTAGGGTATTATTAGGGTGACAATTGTAATATATTTTATTTGATTTTATCGAGATTCGAATCTTTGTCCTCTTCTGCAATTCTATTCCATCGTAATCAACTCAGTTATGATCCGGGGGTTGACAATTGCAATAGCTTCTGCAAAAAAGGTGGAATCCACCACTTTAGCGGCTCCACACGGTCAGTCCCATGATCATCTGTGAGGAAATAAATCGAGAAACTGTAGTTGATCACGACGCAGGAGGGTATTACTTGACTTCGCTAGGATTCAAACTCTTGCCTTCTTTTGCAACTCTGCTGCGTCGTAACCAACTCAGCTATGCCCCGGGGGCGACAATTGCAATATCTTCTGTAAAAGATGGAATCCGCCACCTTAGCAGTCCCACACTGTCGTAACCAACTCAGCTATGTCCCGGAGGCGACAATTGCAATATTTCTGTAAAAGGTGGAATTCGCCACCTTAGCGGCCCCACACGGTCGGTCCCATGACCATCTGTGAGAAAATAAATCGAGAAACTGCAATTGGTCACGACGTAGAAGGGTATTGCCTGCTTCGTCAGGATTTGAACCCTTGTCCTATTCTACAACTCTGCTGCATCGTAATCAACTCAGCTATGTCCCGGGAGCGCAATATCAATACTTAGTAAATTGGAGTAATTTGGATCAAAATTAGTGAGGAGATAAAAATGAGATATAACACACTGTTTGTTATTTTTTAAAATGGGGCATAAAAGTATTATAATAAAAATAAAGGGCTTCTTAACAATATATTTAGCGCATCTTCCACCACTGTTGCCGACAAAACACTGCAATGTTTGTTCCCGAGACGGCACCACGACAGCATTCATCAAAGCAGAGGACTGAATCCCTAATTCTCTCGTGTCTCCTTCCTCACAAGTCCCCGCGGCGCCGCCCTTTTATTTTCCTATTCAGCGAGGTATCGGGCACATCCGTCTTTTTCATTCCTTCTTTTTTCGTGAGTTGATCTCTTAGATTGAGTATTTGATTTGCTTAGTTCGTTATCCTAAACCGAGTGATGTGGTTTTTTTTTTGTTGTTGAAATCTGAGTGTTCTTGATGGGTCGTAGCTTTCCGTCGTTTTGATCTGTGGTAGCCAATCAAAATGTTATCTTTTGTTTTGTGTTCTTTCGGTGTTTCTCCGCTCCGGACTGTATCTTGGTGTCTTTATTTTTTTCCCCTGGTATATTAAAGATATTTTCTTGTTCAATTTTGGACACTGAGCGGATGTTAGTTTTCTATGGGTTGTAGAAAAGATGAGCCATGGGACGAAGTGGATGCAGTACTTAAGGCAATGGGGCGCTGCCAACGTCTCTGCGGCGTTGATAGAGAAGGGGCAGAACCGGGTCATCGATGCCTCCCTTACTCTGATTCGCGAGAGGGCCAAACTCAAGGTTAGTAGAAGTGTTATGTCGGCCTGCTCCTAATTTGAGGTAATCATTCAATTCTCGTTTGCTCTACATTGTTTTGTCTGGTTTCTTTTGCAATCAATAAAGTTGGTAGATTGATATCATCAAAATGTTATCTTATCTAAATCTCATCCTCATTTAGCTGCTCTTAATTGTCTGATTTGAAAACTCATCAAGCTTCAAAGGATGTTTAATATCGTAATTAGATGTTCACAAAGTTACTAAAACAATCTTTAATCTGTATGAAATCATATTTGAGTATGCACACATTTGTCATTCATATTTCAAGTTTGCTATAATTTGTGTTTGTTGAAATAGTGAGTGGGGATCAAACGAGCTTTTTATGGTGTCAATAACTACTATGCAGTGCATGTTTCTCTGTTGCTCTGGGTTAGTGATATAGTATTGGTTACCTGATTAAAATTTTGCTCGATGAAGATGGCCACTGGTTTTCTTCATCATATTGGTTCTTTCATGCCTATAAAAGTTCAAGAGATTAATCTAGTTGAATTTTTGCTGTAAAATCGATTGGTCTTTACACAGGGAGAGTTACTAAGTTTGCGAAACTAAATGCACCTTTAGGTTTTCTAAATTGCTGAACTAAATGAATCCCCTTTCTCTTTTTACAGGGAGAGTTACTAAGGTCTTTGGGCAGTGTGAAAGCTTCAACATCACTCCTGGGAGTTCCTCTTGGACACAATTCCTCTTTCCTGCAAGGTCCTGCGTTTGCTCCTCCTCGGATTAGGGAGGCTATCTGGTGTGGTAGTACCAACTCTAGCACTGAAGAAGGTAATGTAAATTTTCAGTTTTTTTTTTTCAATGCAATTGTATTATCGGTGGAGCAGATCAACAGAACTAGATTTAGGTTGGTCTTAATAGATGTTGCTCCTTTTTATCTACCCCGATGCACTCTCTTTATATTTTGGTGCTTAGATATATTCACTTAATTGACATGGAAAGTCATCACTTGTTTCATGTTCTCTGTAAACAATTTCACATATCTAAATTGCATGATTTGGAAGTTGCCAACATCATACAACTCAAAATATAAGTCAGCTTCCTAAAGTTGGTTTCAGAAATGCTTGAGCTTGCTTTTCACATTGATATCACCTGCCTGTTTGATTGAAGTAATCTGAATATTTACAGTGTCAAATGTTGGTTTATCAATTGTCACAAAAACCGACAGCAGAGTCTTTCTTGTCAGGTACTATCGATTTGCTGCTGATCATAGAAAATGAGTCCTTTCCATGTTGAATTGGTTATAGTTGTAGATATGAGGGTTAGAGGGGGTTGAAAAAACTTTGTGAATGTGATCAAAATATATTTGATTGGATATTATTAGCAAGATAGTCTTACCAAGACAATGCTTTTTTGGTTATCTTCAATATATTTTTTTAGAGTCCTTCCTGGAATGTAATTTGGTTGGCGCCCATCATTTCCTTTGTAGTTTAATTCTTGTAGATGATGAAATATCTCAATTTATATTCAACTGGGTGTTTGCACAGGTAAAGAATTAAATGATCCTCGTGTGCTAACTGATGTTGGTGATGTTCCTATACAAGAGATACGAGATTGTGGAGTTGATGATGACAGACTAATGAATATTATAAGTGAGTCTGTCAAGTTAGTGATGGAACAGGTAACACAAATATTTCAAATTTCTGATTCCATTCTTTATATTTAAGTTATTTGCATTATTCAAAATTTTGAAATTGTAATTAGATAATCATGCTACTGCATTATTTATAGTTCTAGGCAGCTTGAAAATGCTCCTAGGCATATTGGGATATGTCATCATCTTAAAAATTTACTGCAATAATAAGCAACACTATCTGTTGCAACTATGTAAATCCAGCGTTAGTTTCAGTCAGTATCCTCGCTGAGCTTTGCTATTTCATTTACAGGATCCACTGCGACCTCTTGTTTTAGGTGGTGACCACTCCATTTCTTTTCCTGTCGTCAGAGCTGTATCAGAAAAGCTAGGTGGGTGGGCCTTTAGATATTCTTCACCTAGATGCCCATCCGGATATATATGATGCTTTTGAGGGAAACAAGTATTCACATGCTTCTTCTTTTGCACGAATAATGGAGGGAGGTTATGCTAGGCGCCTTCTGCAGGTATTATTCTGTCAAATTAATAAACAATGTTTTTCGACATTTTGCATTTGATTCTGAGTATGAGGACATCATTTTTGTTACCCACCCAGAAAGTACCATTTGTGTTTTTGACTGTTTGGAATTTTTTTTCTAAGCTTATGTTTGTTAATTGTATTTTCTACATCTCATAGGATAATTTTTACTCAACATTCTTTCATCCAATACTATATAAAAGAAAAGCCTACCTTATATTTGTGATTGTATTTTCTATGTTGCTTAGGATGTTTTTTGCTCAACTCGAAAAGGACTCTTAGTGTCACATGGAAGCTTGCTAGATTTCTTGTGATCAAGGGTCCACAAGTGATATGCTTTATCCTGAAAAAGAGAGATATTTTTTCTCCTCTAGTTAAAATATTTTCTAACATAACTGATGACTTCAGAAAGATTCAGAAGATGGAATGATCTGATCTCTAGTATTCTTTTATTAAGTAACTAAGCAGTATTATGCGAGGTTTTTTTTTGTTGACAAAAAGAATATTATGCGAAATGGTGGACTCTTATGGACTGTATTACGACGTTTGCTACACAGAAAGCACTACCATCAGCTCTTATGATGTCGAATCTTGCATCACATATGAGCTATCTAAATTGTAATGGAAGACATGTAGTAAAGTGATATCTGGCAAATTTTAGGTACCAATTCATTTCATCTTTTAAACTCTTCGCTCGTGCTATATTTCGGCACGGTGAATGCAATGTTATTTCTTGGATGTCTCATTTTGATATTGAAAAATGCATACTTGTGTTTCAGGTCGGAATCAGGTCGATTACTCGTGAAGGGCGTGAACAAGGGAAGAGGTTTGGCGTCGAGCAGTACGAAATGCGCACTTTTTCACAAGACCGTCATGTGCTAGAAAATTTGGTAATGTTTTATTTCCTCTAACAACGGATCAGTTGTCCATCAAGATACGATATTTGAGTGAGTATGCTTATGCTGAGTAACTTGAGAGTTCCTTGCCTACATTATTTTCCAGAAACTAGGGGAAGGCGTTAAGGGTGTCTACATCTCGGTGGATGTCGATTGCCTTGACCCTGCATTTGCTCCTGGAGTGTCTCATATCGAGCCGGGAGGTCTCTCATTCCGCGATGTACTCAACATCCTCCATAATCTCCAAGCCGATGTCGTTGCCGCTGATGTCGTGGAGTTCAACCCGCAGCGTGACACCGTCGATGGGATGACTGCCATGGTGGCTGCAAAGTTGGTGAGGGAACTTACTGCAAAGATCTCCAAGTAGCATCCACCATGCCGACTCTTTCGATATCACCTTTAAAATTGTAATTTATGGCTTGTATTTGTATTTTCTTTTTCCTCAACTCCAACGCTTGTAAACTCATTAGTTAGAATTGAAAGTTGAAGTGTCTTATCGTACGTGGTAAGCATGGAGATATATGTTGTTTGAGATTTTAAGTTTGAATCTTCTTAACAACATGTATTTGTTGACTGAGGTGTTGTGCTATTCAAGTTTTAGTAACATATATCTGTTGGCTGAGGTGCTGTTGAGGTAGTATGTTCTTATCAACATAGTAGTACCATGTCTTCAAAAAATCCTTTAGGAGATTTTCTGATATGAGACCGTTTCGGTTATGGGGTTGGTCACTATAAAAAGTTTATCGACTACAGTTTAGGTCTCCGGGGCAATGGTGCCGCAGTAAGACGTCCAGGTTGTCACCCAAGCACCTGCGGTTCGATCTCCAACTACGATGTATTTACATGAATTTTTCTCCAAATGGGGAGCTCAATCAAAGGATGCTGGGCGTCTGGGCTGACCGCTGTGTGCACTTTTCAATTTATCCTGATGGTCGGTGGGAAACTTCCGTGGACTTTCTGACTTACCCTGATGGTCGGTGGGAAATTTCTATGGGACCGGACCGATCACCCCAAAAGATTGGCATATCAACTTTCAACTATAATAATATATTTTATTGATAGACAATTAAAAAGTATTTTAAATTTTTTTAAAAAATTTATCAAAATGATATTTTATTTATAATTTAATATTTAAAATAGCTTTCTGTTCTTCCCATTAGAACATCTTTAATTTTAAATAAATTATATATAAAGTATTATTTAAGAATTAGGAATGTTGTCATTTTTATTTAATATTATAATTATATAGTTTTCTATCTGAGAATAATTTCAGTTTGATTCAAATAGTTTCATTATTTTCTTATTTTGTCCCTTCATTTATTTATTTTTTATTTAAATTAGCTCAGATCGAAAGTATATGAATCCATGTGAATTATTGCTTTTCCAATTTTATATTAAATCGATTTATGAATTCGTTTAGTGTCTAAAAATAAAAAACGGAAAAAGAGAATAATTTGGGCCGTTTATGTAATAAATTAAAATCTGGAGGAACAAAACAGAATTTTCAAGTGCACCCGTTCTATCTTCTTTATATAGGCCGCGACGCGTCAGAGACGCCACCCCCGAATCGTTAGGGTTTCTTTCGCGTTCTTCTCCGCCAGTTTGTAGATCCGCTCTGCGATCGATTTCTGTGAGCGAATTTTTTTTTATCCTTTTTGTTGTTGTAGATTTCCTTCTGTCCCTCTCGTGGATCTGCCAGAAATCATTTGGGATTCAGGCGGAGCCGGGGATGCCGATCAACAAGTCTGCCGGTGTTTCTTCCGACCACCGGCATCCATCGTCTTCCAAGGATCCGGACAGCAGTGAGGCTGCCTCGAATACTCTCTGGGTGGGGCAACTCTCCGCTGAAACCACCGATTCAGATCTGATGGTCGTCTTCTCCAAGCACGGCGCCTTGGATTGCACCACGATGCAATCGGCGAGAAACTATACCTTCGTGTACTTCCGGCAAGTCGAGGAAGCCAAGGCTGCGAAGGAAGCCCTCCAAGGGAGCGTGATCCATGGGAGCGCGATCAGGATTGAGTTCGCCAGACCGGTTAGTACAACCAGTTCTACCTCTGCGTAGATTGATATGGATGCTATATGGGATAATGAATTAGGAAGATCTGGTTAATTTCTGGTTTGTTTGTTTTGGCTCGTTGTATGTTCAGTTCAGTTAGACCTTTCATAGAATATAGGTTCCAATGCACATTATCACTCGGATAAGGACACGGTGGACATAGATTTGTGAGCTAGTAGTCTTTAAAGTTGTTGGATCATGTTGTTGATTCAAACCTGACATCCCCTCTGCTACACGACTTTTTCTAAGGAAACAATACTGCCATACCTTAATCATCGCTTTCACTGCATAAGTGAAAATAGATGAAGGGTTTATAGTTGTTGTTTTACCAATAAACACATGCCAGAACTTTGTCTTCCCTTTAAGATTAGACGATACGGTCAACTCATGCACTTACATTTCAAAGTGATCAATTCATTGTTTACCTATAACATTGTTTAACTGCTCTTTAAACACCCCCTATTTAGTTAGTGTTTTGGTTTGTTTTTGGAAAAGCTAAAGTATTTGTATTTGAATCAAATTCTAGTAATCGAATTAACACTGTGTTTAATTTTCTGCATGCCAGCCAAGAGCAGCTAAGCAGTATGGGTTGGTGGGTTTTAATCATATGTTCATCATTTAAAGAAGAGTTTTTGCAGTTTGGTAAGATTGAAGAGTACAGATTTTTCAGAGGAATCGAAATTCAGCTATTATTGAATATTATAAGTTGGAAGATGCCATTGCTGCTCACAAAAATATGAATGGGAAGAAGTTTTCTGGTCAACAACTACGTGTTGATTTTCTGCGCTCTCAACCTACTAAAAGGGTATCTTTCCTTACAGCTACATTTGTTTTTCTTTCATTCCTTGTTAGTTATATTGATCAAGGTTTGTCTAGGATTTCCCATGTCACTTTTAAAGTATATTTGAGGGTATGAAGTTAAGCCACTGCATGATGCACATGCAGTATGCTAATGTGTATGCTGTCCATTTCTTCTTTTTTAAAAAACCCAACATTAGTCATAAGCATTGCCATTCTTTGAAAATAATACCAATGTTTATACTTATTATAGTCATGTAATTATTACAATTGGTTATCACAGAAATATCCCTTAATTATGACCAATTAGTGTCACATGTTAATCCACTTAATTAACAACTATTACAAGTAAATTCACTTAATTTTTTTATTACAAATCCATTTAATTTGTACTTCATATTTTTTCATAAATGAATTCACTTAATTATCACTATTTATTATTTATCACCAATCAATCTATTAAAAATGAATCTTTGGAGCCAACTCCTCATATTATAAATAGTCTCAACTGATGTATGCGATAAAGTCCTCACCTATGATAAATAATAATATAATACTATTGCTCAAATAAATATGACCTTGCAGATCCACACTTCCATGTCTTTATTGCCGGCTATGTGCTCTAACAAAACCCTAGGCTTTTTATCACCATTTATAATATCCCTTTCACTCTAAATCTTTACACACCAATTATTTCACCTTTGGTTTATATCTTATTGGTTACTTTGAGTAGGCTAACTTAAGTCACCTTTTTGATAGATGGTGCGCTAATTTGACCATATATTAATAGATGGTGTCCAGAGAAAGATAAAGGTTTAAGGTTTATAACAAGAGATGTATAAGTACCAACATACAAATCATCAATCAGGGAGGGAGGAACTAGAGTAGCAATCTTTATCTTTTGAAAACTTGTTATCCAACTTATCTGTCCATATAAAATAAAAATGATATGTAGATTCAAGCAGTATTAGAAAATGCTTCTTTTTCTCTATTACATGAAAACTGTTTTGAACAAAATCACAATTAACTTGAAAATGTTTTAGAATTCTAGAACCTTGGGACTGATATATGATCATTTCTCGTATGCCAATATGCAGTGGCTATGTGTTCCCCTCATTGCATAAGCTTATGCACTTGTATGGGGACTTGTTAAAATAATTATAACACCCATGTCTAGTTGTGAGGATGACATTGACATAGAATATCACAATGAGCATGGGTTCATGAACTGTAATTTCATGAACAATAACTTATTTGGTTGATTTTGAACTTCTCATGGTTCTTGATAGTACTTATGCTTCCCAGACTGACACTGTTTCAATGTCCATGGAGTGACATGCACAAGCAATATTTTGTTGTTTTGTACCTTTTCATTCATCATCAAGATTATCTACTTATGTCACTCTAACTGATGCTCTCAATGAAATAGGAGTGGCCTGACCGCC
>NC_133881.1:7074813-7112622 GCF_044706935.1 Curcuma longa
CAGGACTAATCCAAATCAGGGTCCTGAAATAAAACAACAATACGATACTCAACTTAACTATATTTAATCTAACCTAATCTAATAATGCTAACTAATTCAAGAACAATCCAGTTTCACCAACCAATCTCACCCTCCTTGGTTTACAATCGTGTTCAATATATATAAAACCCAACAAATCAGTTAATATAACCCAATAGTGGTTAATCCTCAACTCACAACCCCACTTAACTTAGATTCAACATCAAATATACATTATCAAGGTTACCCAACATCCAATTACGAATAACCCTACCAACGAATCAATAATAAACTTACCTTAACCAACAAGAAAGCTCCTATTCTTCCTTCTCTGTTTACTGTCGGAATCTTTCTCAAATCTGATCGATCAGCTCACCCCAATGAGCTGTGGAAGAAGACCAAATCCAGATCTAAAGAGATCCCAAATCATCCTACTAATTCCAACTCAAAACCCAAACAATCAAGACCTAAATTAACTGATACTTACTGTTCTTCTCCCCTTCTTCTTTCCCTTGCTCGTTGCTTCACCCACCGGCCTTAAACCGATCAAATTAGCCCCCTCAATGAGCTGTGGAAACGAAAATCAAGTCAAGATTGAAGCAATCCAAAGAAAACCCAGCTCAATAAGAACTTACCCCTACTTGAAGCCTAATCAAGCTCGAATTCCTCCTCTGCTCCTTCCCTTGCGGCAGCAACCCCAGAACAACAACCTCCAATCGGCAGCCTACCTCACTGAACTGTGAGAATGAAGAAATCAAGATCCAGGGGAAACCAAAGCATTCTAAAGAAATTCATCTCTTAAACCACAGAAATCCGAAACCTACCTAAATCTCACTTACCGATTGGTTTTTTCCTCGATTTATCGCCGCTGATTCGCCCTCACTTCACGAGCCAAGCTCTCTTTCGACCTAGATCTAGCCTCAACCGACTATGCCCTAGGTCGCCGGCGTTCTCTCCTCCGTTTGCCACCAGCGATGGTGAATAGGGTTAGGTGGTGTCAGCGACGAAGAGAAGGAACGAGCAGCAGGGTTGATCGCGATAGGGAGAAGGGTTACGGTACTGTAGCTTTTATTGATTCCTTAATGGATCCTTAATGGGTTTGGGTTTAAACCATTAAGCCATTAATCCATCCTATACCCTATAACCATTGATTTAATTAGATGAGTTGGGGTTTGATCAATCCAACCAATCAACTCAAAATTAATTTAATTAAATCCATCTTCCATAAACCCCATAAATTAAGGTTAATTTTATTTTACGATTTACCCCTTTTACAAAGATAGTAGGTTAGACTTATAGAGTAAGACTTAGGTAAGCCTAGTACGTCAGACGGACTACAAGTAGGCTTAGATTGTTTATTTGTTTGTATGCTAATCTTGTAAGGACTAGGAGCTGGAAGTAAGATGGAGGAAGCATAAGAGGAGCAAACAGAAGTAACCGAACCAAGCCCAGAATCAACTCAGGTCAAACCAGAGTTGACTGGATTCGAGCGCCCGGATGTTACTCCAGGCACCCGGACGATCCAAGCACCTGAATCAAGAAGAATTGATCCCGATAAAGATCGAAGAGATCAGATCAGATCGGAAAGGATCTAGGCGCCCAGATAAGAATCTAGGTGCCTAGAAGAGTCTATATAAGGGGTTGAACGTGCACCACAAGGAAGACATCTAATACTCCAAATTTTTCATCCTGCGGTGCTACTATACATGAACATCTTCTAACTTGCGCGACGGAAAAGCTCCAAGAAGGGTGCACTGCACTCAAGGACTTTTGGATTGGCTACATAGGTGGTTTTATTTTAAGTCTTACTTTCTACACTTTATTTTTGATTTTATTAGATTATAAAATGGGTTTCTCCGCCTACGGACAAAGGTCCAAAAAGGAGACCATTAGTGGACGGGCGCTTTCCCGTACATTGGCCTTGGATGTAATAACTCTGGGGGTTAAAAATCAAGTAAATCCACGAGTCTCCTGTCTCTTTATCTAATCTATTGCTAAGTTTATGTGCTAGTAACAAACGAACAAATAAAAAGAACATGCTATACACCCCCCTCTAGCGTACCCAACAGTCCAACAAAGTTGACTTTGGACTTGGTTCTGTTGGGTCCAAAAGGATGTTTGTATCTCCACAATGGCATGGTATTGTCCACTTTGGGCCTAAGCCCTGATGGCTTTGTTCTTGGGCTCTCCCCAAAAGGCCTCATTCCAATGGAGATATTTTCCATCCTTTTAAACCCATGATCTTTCCCATGTGTTTTAGATGTGGGACTATGTTTGCACCTTTGCAACCCAACAGGTTCGATTGCTTCTATTTAATCCTCTTATACGTCCTCAGTCTTGCTTTCAGCTCCTAGTTCCTACAAGCTCAACATACAACAAATAAGCAACCTAAGCCTACTTGTAGTCCATCTGACCTACTAGGCTTACATAAGTCTTACCCTATTGGTCTAACCTACTAGACTTACCCATGCCTAACTTCCAAATATAACTGTGCATTGTCTTGTGGATTTGTGCTTGTGCTTGATGATAACTTGTGTGTGTGTGTGAATCCATGAGGGTAGGAATTTACTATGAATTGGGGAATCATTAGGTCGTATACCGGGGCGCTCTGTAACAGGGGCAGACCTTGAACCGGGCGAGATTCCGAAGGGTTTCCTAATGCGTAGCTTAATTTCTATGAGGGATAGTTAGCGGTCATTCGTTATTGGGGAGAGATCTGTAAAAGGATATCCAGTGACAGGGGATATGGTTCTTTTAGTATTTCCGGGGCGCCTGAGTGACACGGGCAGACCTTGAACCGGGCTTCTAGAACCGTTTCAAACCAATAACGAGTGACGTAAGAACACCAATGATTTAATTCGAGGATACCTGACGAGGTTGAATTGGATAATTTGGTTGACATTCCTACAATTGAACAGTTATTGAGGAAAGGTAGAGGATCCAAGTCGATTAATCCATTCTTTGAGGAGTCCGAAATCCTAGGATCGCTTCACCCATCAGTGTCACAGTCGATCCCTTTCTCTGCCTTCTAGGATAAAGCACTTTAGAACACTCCCATCTCCCCCACACAACTCATGATCTATATTCTCTCCACCTTTTTGTGCTAGATTTAGTAAGTAGTTCCACGGTCCCTGTGGATTCGATCTTTTTATTACTTGACGACATTCCGTATACTTGCGGAACGCTATCAGCCTACAACTAGGATTTTTTCCCAGTCCAACTAACTAGGACTTTTTGTCGGGTCTAACTAACTAGGACTTCTCGTTAGTCTTCTGCTCAACTTTGACCTGACTAGACTTCACTCATATCCAAACATCAAATCTTGTTTGAATTAACCCTTAGTCAAACTAATCAAACCTAGGTATATTATCATACATTAAAACCCTGGAGGTAGACTGGTGCTCCATGCACCAACACCAAGGACTGTGACTTCTCATGCAAAAGGTACAAATAGTCATATCATGAATAGTCATATGTGTGCTCATTCCAAGATGTCTTAGACAATAGTCCACATATATCATTATGAATTAGTTCCAATACACTAGTGTGTTGACTTGTACTTTTACTCATTTTGTTAGTTATTTTTCCTTTGACACACTCAATACAAATATCAAAATCTGACATATCAAGAGAATCAAGAATTCCTTGTGACATTAACTTTTTAGGCGTTATTTAGATATATGTCCTAAATGTCTGTCACAATATTGATGAATTCTCGTTAGTTAAATTATGTTTTGTATTTATGCTATGCATTATCAAGTTGTTTCTAAGAGTTATGGTGCTTAGCCTGCATAATTTTTAATCAAGGAACTAGTACCAATCAAAATTGAATTTCATAAAATACTAAATATTCCATTCCAAATGAAGAAGAGAATCCGAACTTATCTAAATAAGAAATGGAAACTAAATTCCATCTAAATGACTACACTATAAATGCATTTTCTAAATCTAGAAATATATTGGTTCCTACACAAAGTCAAAAAAACTCCTATAGTTGTGATTTTAGCTCTTTTGTCATTACTCGTATAGATGTATCTTTCACCATTACTCGGCAATCGACTTTTTATATAACCTTGCATAGTGATATTGATGTGAATAGTTACTCCAATATCTATCCATCAAGTGTCATTGGGTACTATAGCTAAATTGACTTTCGAACTAACAAAATTAAGGAGTTCATTTCTAGACACCGCAGTTTTACAATTCTATTAAAAGAGAAGAGGAAAACAATTAATACTCACATTATAGTAAAAACATACATATATAATAGTGAAGTAAATAATACTTAAATATATGCATTAAATGAGCCCTTATGAGATGCCAAGCACTATATTACAATCAATCTTTGGACTAAGTTGTAACTAGTTAACGATACTCTCTAATCCCAACTCAAAATTACTATAGTTAGTCATACAATGTGCCTTCCTTTGGGCCAACACATTATGTGCATGATTCATAAATGTTAATAAATATGAGCTAGGTTTGGTTATATTAATTATAACCCCATCTCACTATTATCTTACTTAGCCATATAAATGTCTTCCTTTGGGTTGATATATCATGCGAATGATTCACATAATACCATATGTATAGTGAGCTACCTTAAATATATATCTGGCATAAGAATAACTTTTCTTTAAGCCAATCATTCATTGCATAGATATATGTCTATCGACACAAATAACTAAACTTATCAAGGTGTCTTTCTTTAGATGACACATTAGTTCAATTTAGTAGCACGTGTGTAGATAGACTCAAGAAAACCCTAACTAACTTGATCAAATAGAAAAATTGATCAAAAAAATTTAAGTGCGTAAGTTTGGCATCAACAATTGATTGTTACTTCATGACAATCGATTGATATCAAATAGTTGAACTCCACAATCGATTAAAAGCCATTCTGTGCCAGACCATAAGGCCAACAATCAAGTGTCGTACACCAACAATTGATTAGTAGTTGAAGTCGAACCAACCGATCGATTAAAATCACTATCACCAATGATTTTCAAGTGGTCCTAAGTGGAAAACCAAGCGGCAAAGCAACAACATGGCTTCTAGTACCTAACACGCTTGGCTATGTCATCTGACATGGCCATGTTCAGTGTGTTCGTGTTCGGTTCTCAGCAAACGACTGTGTTGGTGCGTCCAACACCTAACATGGCCTAGTTGTGTCCAGAACCACAGTTGTGTTCGGTGCATCTAGTAACGAACATAGCTTGGTCATTTCATTTGACATGGTCATGCTCCATGTTGTGGTTCACCCAGTGTGCCACACGGCCTAGCCATGTTGGACCCTAAATTCTTCTATTTGGATCAACACGACGGTTATGCCCAAAAACGACGGCGGTTACCATTGTTCTTCGCTTTCTTCGCCCAAAATCACTATTGTCGACACATGTTTTGTACCTAATTTAAGATCACAAAGAACTTAAGATCCTAGATTTTCATATACCAAAATTTGGCAAATATGTATGTTTAAACTCTAAACACATGCATTGGGACCAAAATCATCGAAAACCTTACATCCTAATGTTGTAAAATTTACAACACCTAACCTATGGCTCTGATACCACTTGATAGGAATCATATGCCTCTCTCTTTATGATCGCGCTATAGAATATGAATTAATAAAATGATTCAAACGATGCAACATAGGATCTTATCAGAGATCTACACCAAATATGCGAAGAACTTAAAGCAGAAGTATAAAATAGAAATTATAAATCCACGCTTGAATCTAGAGACATCCTTGTCTTCATTGTTGCTCGAAGAACTTGGAGATCAAAATACCAATTAGCTACAAGGTGTGATTTTCCATAGGTGCGAGGGCGATGACTCCATAATCTTGGCCCAATGAGGAAAGAAAGAAAGTTGTGTGTCCCCTCTCCTACAGGGATCACACCTTTATATCCATATCAGGCTCAACCCCGTTAGTTACTCATCAATGCTAATGGAAATGAGCTAATGGGTTCTATACATATAAGTCAACATTCTATACCACAAATCCATGATTCAACATACAAATTAGATCACTTTAATGGGTTCATATACAATGACAATCTGTGTATCACTAACTAACATATTAGCACACCTTATCAAGACTAAATCCAACACTCAGGTCGGGTCACACTATTTTGGTTGGAATGTGATCACATTCCACCTTAGTATCCACCTCGATAGTTGACTTTTGTTTCATCCAAATCCATTTGCTCTAAGATGAACTAGACTTAATTATATGTTATTGATGTTGGGTTGTAATGGTGCAAACATAGTCCCACATCTAAAGCACATGAAAAAGATCATGGGTTTAAAAGGATGGAAAGTATCTCCATTGGTATGAGGTTTTTTGAGAAGAGCCCAAGAACAAAGTCATAAGGGCTTAGGCCCAAAGTGGACAATATCATACTATTATGGAGATATTTTGATTCCATCAGTTCTAACAAGTGGTATCAGAGCGAGACCGCTCTTCACCGGACTAACCGCCGGATGAGCCATGATCCAGATCTAACCATGTGGTTTGAACCTTAAAATAAAGGAAGTGGGTGCTCCCGTGTCTGAATCAAGAGGATCAGACACCAAGTGAGAAGTCCTAGTAGGTCGGATGGACCGAGGGACAAAAAGTCCTAGTTGCGACTAGATGGGAAGTCCTAGTAGGTCGGATGGATCGAGGGGCAAAAGGTCCTAGTTGCTACTAGGTGGGAAGTCCTAATAGGTCGGATGGACCGAGGGACAAAAAGTCCTAGTTGCGGCTAGGTGGGAAGTCCTAGTAGGTCGGGTGGACCGAGGGGTAAAAAGTCCTAGTGGGTCGAGGATTCAGACATCAAAACGACGTTGGGGGGCCTGTGATCCTTTGTTTGAGGGGGGGATTGTTGGGTTGCAAGGGTGCAAACATAGTGTTACATCTAAAGCACATGGAAAAGATTATAGGTTTAAAAGGATTTAAAGTATCTCCATTGGTATGAGACCTTTTGAGGAAAGTCCAAAAATAAAGCCATGAGGGCTTAGGCCCAAAGTGGACAATATCATACTATTGTGGAGATATTTTGATTCCATCGGTTCTAATAATTGACTCTTCATAATACAACCAAAACAAAAGATAAAGAAAACGCAAGGAAGAAAGGGGCAAATTTTTGCACAAGCAAAAATTATTTTGACTTGATTATTATTTTTTTCCTCATCTTTATATGCATGACATGTTGATCTAGCATGTAAGAAGGGCAAAGACACCTTTGTATTAAAACCTATATATACTTTTGAATTGCCAGTGTTGGGGAAACGATGTGATGCTCCCATGTAATTGGTTTTAGCTAGATTGTTTTAAACAATTAACAATGAAATTTAAGCTAGATTTTATGTCACGTCTCGAGAGACGATAGTCCGAAAAATTTCGGTAGCATCTCCCCTATAACAATTTAACTTGCCTGAGTACATAACAACATAGGGCCTACCCGGCCACTCTACAATACAATACATGATCTTTAGCTACACCACTATATAAAATGTGACCCATACGACCACTCACACATACATAACCATATAAATCAAAAATCTACACCACAAATCAACGATAAACTCTATGAAACCAGAAATTAGGCAAGCAAAAGTACATCCACATCAAAATCCATAAACGAATACAAAACAAAAATCACAGATACGAACATAATCTACACAACCGAAATAGTCCTCCAGTTGTGAGATGACAAAACCGGTAGATCTCCTCTAGCATCAACAGTAATCTTCTATCTACTACTTGGGGAGACAGAAAACCCTAGGGTCTGGGTGGTGAGTACAAAATACTCAGTTGATAATTAGGATGGATAGTGCATGGTCAATAATATACAAGATATACAAATGAATAACAGAAATCAATTAGTGATCAACACTAACAGTGAATAAACTATTATAATCCATATGAATGACATGAATGATAATGGCACACAAATGCATCAACCAAGAATCAACCAAGTATACATCCAAATGCAGCATCTATATATGGTTCATTACTTATATAATGCACATAATGCAAGCATATTCATGATGCAACTGCCACACTCGTTCCGATCACGTATATATCATACTAGGGGTGTCCGACATCACATTGTCATCAATCCAACCCTACAACAAAGTAGTCTGGTGAAAAAATAGTAGGTAGCCATGTATAGTTACATACATCCTATAGCCAATGTCAATCCTCAATACTCGTCCTCAAGTATCACTACCATACTCTCTGAGTACCTCCATGAGTATCACTTCCATACTCTGAGTACCACCACTCCGCGGTGACGAGGACACAAGACATTGACTCGGCTATCTACATGCCATAAAACCACCATCGTAAGATGAAAATAGGGACATCCTAACCACCTATTTTATAACTTGCCACTATAGGCCAACTATTAATGACGATAGACCCACAACATGATGTATGATCCATGCACCATGATGTTATGATCAAGTAATAATAACCAATATCAACATGCATAGACAATAGATCTTAATTGCTAGATAACCAAAGGTTCATACAAGCAATAATATAGATATTCATAAGGTCAATCGAATTAAGGACAAGCAAAAGATAATCATGAGTATAACTAAGGTATCCAGATAACAAGAAACAGGAGTATGATTAAGGTGTCTAATCAACAATAACAGAACAATAACATGCACTAAGAAAGAAATATCCTGTAGTGATCAAATACAGAGATTACCCACTTGATATGCTGAAACGTCGCAATAAGAACCCTAATAAAATCCTCCGTGTATAGCAGGATCACCAACTCAAGGTCTTGCAATTTAAAATAAACATCTTCCTAAATACAATTGATATATAAATTTTCTATCAAAGAAATCCCTAGCTGATTCTAAGGTTAATCTAACCCAATTAGGTTCCAATTAATTCAAGTTAGCCTAAACCGGATCAACTAGGATCAACACAAGTCAATCCAGTAGATCCAAAGGTTTAGACCCAATTAAATCAAATTAACACAACTACAACCTAATCTAATTAACCCAAGTTAATTTAAACTCAAGTTAACCCTATTCCACACTTAATCACATTACTAACTTGTTAATTAACTAAATTGCAAATAATCCAATTTAATCAATTAATAACTTAGTCATTAATTATTCGCCTAATTAAATTAATTTCCTTGTTAATTAGGCATAAACCCTAATTAAATCAATCTTATGTCAATTAATTAGGCCAAAACCATAATCAAATAGATCTACTGTTAATCAAAAGTGAGCAGACTAGAGTTTCTTTAACTCATACCTATTCAGTTCCTCAATAGCTTACCCTGTAGATGCCCACTTAACTATTGATAAACAGATTATGATAGTAAATTGATTGAAGGTCATCTTTAGTTTGGATAAAGGTCAATGAGGATCATAAATATGCATATTGTTTTAAAAATCTCTTACAATGGACATTACTATGGGGTTTATGTGGTTTTGTGAGATTATTCTGTGCACATTATATTAACAAGAAAAATTTGGAAGTAAGTTGTAAGATTATTCATGTTTTGATTACTTAAGAAACAACCTAATAGAATCCCTATCCCACTTGATCAATAGGACCCAACAAATTCAAGAATTCACTCAACATTCCAAACCCAGATTCGATCACAGCAACATGACCTAACCGAATTCAAGAATACTTACCTCAATTCAGAAGCCCGAGGATCCCTAACTCCGGTTGGCGGCACTGGTCTTCACGCGAGGAAGGCAACCGACGATCCGAGAGGTACGGTGTGCGGCGGCGGCTTTGGTGGCAGTAAAAACAAAGGGCAAGAAATTTGAGATGAAGAGGACAAGGAAAGCTTCGATCGAGGATCGCTCTGTTGCTCCGGTCGTAGGAAGTAGAGGGGTGGTTCAGAGAAATCACGAGGATGCGGTGGTGGAGCTGCATCAATCGAAGGAGGAGGAAGGCGTTCTAGCTTTGGTGAAGTTAGCTCCAAGCGGCGCCGGTGATAATGACGGAATCGACGATTGCAGGGGAGGGAGATATTGTAACGCCCCCCCCCCCCTATTTCTTATACTAATAGGGAGACGTTACGTACTTAAACTTTCCTTAAATTTTACTCATTAAATAAAATAACTCAATTATTTTTCTGTTTAGCATGCGAAAGCAAAAGAAATAAATAACTTCTGGGATAAAATAAACATTTCTTTAATTCTTAATCTTGTTGATCTTATTCCGCGGTTCCGCCGCCACACACATCGAACACTGTTCCTGCTGCCTCCCGTTGCTTAACGCTTTTCTTTACCTCTATCTGTAGTATAAGGAATGCAACTATAAGCAAAGCTTAGTAAGTACATACCTAATCTCACAAAACAACGAAAATCATTGCATGCATTCTTTCGTAATCAAACAGGAAATAACTTGTAATTATAAAGACATGTACTTAAGCAGAAACTACCTGAACATGAAAAATACTTGTATTGCATAGAAAATTTCTAAGTTCTTTATATTTGAAAATTCATACATTTGAAAATAAGTAAACATACTTAAACATACTTATGGGCCCTGGCGGAGTATCAATGTGTGCATCTCTGATAGGACTCGGGATAGCTAGCCACCGAATGCTACCAGAGGACTTATCTTATCAGGCGACCTTTGGCCTGGAATTCCTTTCCTTATGGGCGAACCTTTGGCCCGGAATTCATTGTGGACGAACCTTTGGCCCGATACTCGCCTCTTAAAAGTAAAATACATTTCTTTGCATATCATAAAGTTCTTATACTTTTACTTACTATATCTTTGTCCTTTCATCAATCATTTATCATGCTTTACTTCCATCCTAAATAGGAAGAATAATTTACATATTCATGGTTAAATTCTAAATCATGTTATGGAAAGAACATATATATATTCCTATTTTAACATGAATCATACTAGCGGAAGAACACATCAATACATTCACGTCTAACATAAATCATGTCATGGAAAGAGCATACATATAAATACATTCATGTTTAACAGAAATCATGTCATGGAAAACTTAACATAACCATGCGAAAGAACAATACGAAAATAACTTATACTGCAGGTGAGAGATGTACTTACCTTTTGCGCTAATTTTCTTACAATTCTTCTGTTAGAGAAGAAGATCTTCTCGGTGATCTTCCTATATCTACGCATTCTTATCGCGGAGAGGAGCGTCCTTGTAGAAGAAGTTCTCCGGAAACTTTCCTTGTGATCCTGGGGGACGGACTCCTCATTCTTCGAGTTTGGGGCGCCGAGAGAGAGGAGAAAAGAGGGCGACGGCGTTCTGAGCGAGAGGGGAGGGAAGGATTTTCGAAGATAATCAAAACCCTCTCTTAAGCCTCCTATTTATATTAAGTGATTCCTAGACCTAACTGGCCTATAATTAAATTTCGGTTCCTTCTTTTTCGGAACAAACTTGCTGGGTCTCTTGGTCATTAGAAATATTTTAAGAGTTACAAATTCTTAAAGGTTGCGGGTTCAAATCCTGCCTCGGATATTTTTCTTCCTATTTATTTTAAAATAACTCGCCTATAATTAAATTTCGGTTCCTTCTTTTTCGGAACAGATCTGTTGGGTTTTTGGTTATTGGAAATATCTAAAGAATTGCAGATTCCTATAGGTTGTGGGTTCGAATCTCGCCTTGAATATTTTTTCTTCCTATTGATTTTTGCTTCTTCCGCTAATCTAAAAATTCCAGAAAAATATTCTAAAATTCCAGAAAAATCATAGAATATTTCTAAAATTATTTTTGAGATTTTTCGGACGTTATAGATATGGCACGACGCGGCACGACAAGCCAGTTGCAATTCCCGTCTAGGGTTTCTACTCGCCTCGGCTTCTTTATAGCCTTCCTACCCGAGGTCTTCACCGGCGGGTGCGGGCGCGAGCAACAGCGTCAGTCTATTCCGCCCGACTCGAGCGCGGGCATTGTGAGAGACGCGGCTTCAGCGTCCCAGATCGCGTGAGCAGCGGAATCATAGAAATCGCGATTTAATTATTTTGAGGAGTAACAGTAACTTGAACCGGGATTAGAATTTGGGCTAAAATGACTTAAAATCTAGGGTTTATTGTAGCAAACCAGGTTTAATCTTGATTCACTTGGATTACTAACCAAACAAACTCCGATTTGATCCAAACCAGTTTTGTTCGATTCATCTTTACAAGACGAATCTTCTCGCCCCTTTTATTTTATCATAATCTTAACCTAATTCTAGATCCGACCCATATCCTAAATGAGCTTGATTAATTTGGACTTCAACCCACTTAATCCCGCCCAATTAAAACTTAGCTTTTAATTAGTTAATTCTAACCCTAAAATTTCTAGTATCTTACATTCTCCCCCACTAACAAAAATTTGATCCTCAAATTTCCTATCTATCTACTATAGTGCCAAAATACTATACTTCGAATGACCGATTCCTTGTTCTGCTATGCTTCTGTTCTAGGTGTAGCATCATTGTGTCCAAATTCCGCACTGGTCGGCTGGGTAGCTGAATGTGATACAGTCTGCCTCCACTCTGGCTGAAGCTAACTCTAAGTTACTGATGTGACGGATTAATATACTGATGTACAGGGTCTTAAAAAATATAGACAGGTCCTGCTATAACCACTAATATAAATCTAACAAATATAGAAATACACCATAATTACTTACTGATTACTACTTTGGAGATCTTTGCCACTGCCAATCCCATTTCACAACCTGGATCGAGTAACACAAAATCTGATAAACTGAATACGATGACCAATTCATAGGAAACAACGACAAATCCAAAAGAACTTTAAAATAGACTCTGAACCCATGCCCTGATACCGCTGCATTGGTATCAGATAGACCAAAAGTGTAAAATCCCAAAAGAACCAAACTGCTATGAAATCATAAAATTGTCACGGCCCGAGAGACGACCATCTAAAAAATTTCCGCAGCATCTCCCTTGTAACAATTCAACTTTCCTGAGTACATAACAACATAGGGCCTACCTGGCCACTCCACAATACAATACATGATCTTTAGCCACACCACTATATGAAATGCGACCCACACGACCACTCACACATGCTTGACCATATAAATCAAAAATATACACCAAAAATAAACGATAAACTCTATGAAACCAGAAATTACGCAAGTGGAAGTACAACCACATCAAAATCCATAAACGGATACAAAATAAAAATCACAGATACGAACATAATCTACATAATGGAAATACTCCTCCAGCTGTGAGATGACATAACCGGCAGATCTCCTCTAGTATCAACAGTAATCTTCTATCTACTACCTGGGGAGACAGAAAATTCCAGGGTCTGGGTGGTGAGTATAAAATATTCAGTGGATAATCAGGATGGATAGTGCATGGTCAATAATATATAAGATATACAAATGAATAACAGAAATCAATTAGTGATCAGCACTAACAGTGAATAAACTATTATAATCCATATGAATGGCATGAATGATAATGACACACAAATGCTTCAACCAAGTATACATCCAAATGCAGCATCTATATACGGTCCATTGCCTATATAACGCACATAATGCAAGCATATGCATAATGCAACTTCCACACTCGTTCCAGTCACGTATATATGAAGCTGGGAGTGTCCGACATCACACTGTTATCAATCCAGCCCTACAACAAAGTAGTCTGGTGGCAAAATAGTAGGTAGCCATGTATAGCTACATACATCCTATTACCAATGTCTGTCATTCATACTCGTCCTCAAGTATCACTCTTATACTCTCTAAGTACCTCTATGAGTATCACTTCCATACTTTGAGTACCACCACTCTACGATGACGGGGACACAAGACATTGACTCGGCTACATACAGGTCATACAACCACCATCCCAAGATGAAAATAGGGACATCCTAACCACCTATTCTGTAACTTGCCACTACAGACCAACTGTTAATGACGATAGACCCACAACATTGGGGATTACAATCGTCATCATGCACCATGATGTTATGATCAAGTAATAATAACCAATATCAACATGCATAGACAATAGGTCTTAATTGCTAGATAACCAAAGGTTCATACAAGCAATAATATAGATATTCATAAGTTCAACCGAATTAAGGGCAAGCAAGAAATAATCATGAGTATAACTAAAGTATCCAAATAACAAGAAACAGGAGTACGATTTGTTGGTGCAATCTTTGTCCCAAGTGCATTGAGTTTCAATGTTTGGCTAAACCATATTTAAAGTTAGGCAATACTTGTGATCTAACATGTGTGATGCAAGTTTGCAGGAAAATCCAAGCGTAGTCTTAGAAAAGGAAAGTCCAAGCGTAGTCTTGGCAAAGGAAAGTCCAAGCGTGGTCTTGGCAAGGAAAAGTCCAAGTGGGAAGTCTTGGCAAGGAAAAGTCCAAGTGGGAAGTCTTGGCAAGGAAAAGTCCAAGTGGGTAGTCTTGGCAAGGAAAAGTCCAAGTGGGTAGTCTTGGCAAAGACTTGACATGACGAAGCTGATAGAAGCATCTCAAGCTAGTGCAAGGATGATGGAGCATCCAGGGAAGGCATGAGGCTATGGGAGGTGTTTGAAGGCCGAGGTCTAGGTCAAGAGAAGCTGAAATGTGATTTTTCAGCTTCACCAGTCGACTGGCCCTGCCAGCAGTCGACTGCTCATAAATCAGACGCACACAGAAAAATCAGTCGAGCCAGAGGAAGACAGGAGCCGACTGGGCAGTCGACTGGTGTATGGTGAGTCGACTGATGCCAGTCGACTGGTCTTGGAACAGTCGACTGCTATTTGAACGTTGCAGAAAATTGGCAAGCATTTAATGCGCTTTAATGAGAGATTTTGTTGCCGATTGAAGCCATCAGTCGACTGGCCCTGCCAGCAGTCGACTGATGCCGAAGAGTTATAAAAGAAGCCTGCGCGAGAACTTGTGCTTCTTCTGAGAACTTGTTTGTTCTCTATTCTCTGCTTTCTTCCTCTCCTCCTGAACACTATTTCATATCATATTTGAGGAGATCGAAAGATTTGTAAAGGTTTCTCCGCCTTCGAGGTTTTCGAGAAGGAGAAGATTCACAGTGCATCGGGTGTGTGCGTGCGTGTGGATCCTTGGATTAGTCACCTCTGCAGAGGTGGATACCAAGTAAACAAACCGGGTTAACGTTGATTTGTTGTTTTCTCTTTTATATTTTGCTTCCGCTAACACTCTTGCAGAGAAACAACCAAGAAGAATCGAAAAACGCTATTCACCCCCCCTCTAGCGAACCAACCGATCCTAACACGATTAAGGTGTCTAGTCAACAATAATAAAAAAATAACATGCACTAGGAAAGAAATATCCTGTATTGACCAAATACAGAGATTACCCACTTGATATGTCGAAATGTTGCAATAAGAACCCTAATAAAATCCTCCGTGTATAGCAGGATCACCAACTCAAGGTCCTGCAATTTAAAATAAACATCTTCCTAAATACAACCGCTATATAAATTTTCCATCAGAGAAATCCCTAACCGATTCTAAGGTTAATCTAACCCAATTAGGTTCCAATTAATTTAAGTTAGCCTAAACCGGATCAACTAGGATCAACACAAGCCAATCCAGTAAATCCAAAAAGGTTTAGACCCAATTAAATCAAATTAACACAACTACAACGTAACCACAACCTAATCCAATTAACCCAAGTTAATTTGAACTCAAGTTAATCCTATTCCACACTTAATCACATTACTAACTTGTTAATTAACTAAATTACAAATAATCTAATTTAATCAATTAATAACTTAGTCATTAATATTCACCTAATTAAATTAATTTCCTTGTTAATTAGGCATAAACCCTAATTAAATCAATCTTATGTCAATTAATTAGGCCAAAACCATAATCAAATAGATCTACTATTAACCAAAAGTGAGCAGACTAGAGTTTCTTTAACTCATACCTATTCAGTTCCTCAATAGCTTACCCTATAGATGCCCACTTAACTACTAATAAGCAGATTATGATAGTAAGTTGATTGAAGGTCATCTTCAATTTGGATAAATTAAAGGTCAATGAGGATCATAAATATGCATATTGTTTTAAAATCTCTTAGAATGGACATTACTATGGGGTTTGTGGTTTTGTGAGATTATTCTGTGCACATTATATTAACAAGAAAAATTTGGAAGTCAGTTGTAAGATTATTCATGTTTCGATTACTTAAGAAACAACCTAATAGAATCCCTATCCCACCCGATCAACAAGACCCAACAAATTCAAGAATTCACTCAACATTCCAAACCTAGATTTGATCACAGCAACATGACCTAACCGGATTCAAGAATACTTACCTCAAGTCAGAAGCCCTAGGACCCATGGCTCCGATTGGCGGCACTGGTCTTCACGCGAGGAAGGCAACCGACGATCCGAGAGGTGCGGTGTGCAGCGGCGGCTTTCGTGGCAGTAAAAATAAAGGGCAAGAAATTTGAGATGAAGACGACAGGGAAAGCTTCGATCAAGGATCGCTCTGTTGCTTTGGTCGTAGGAAGTCAAGGGGTGGTTCGGATTGTTGGGTTGCAAGGGTGCAAACATAGTCCCACATCTAAAATGCATGGGAAAGATCATGAGTTTAAAAGGATGGAAAGTATCTCCATTGGCATGAGGCCTTTTGGGTAGAGCCCAAGAGCAAAATCATGAGGGTTTAGGCTCAAAGTGGACAATATCATGCCATTGTGGAGATACGGACATCCTTTTGGACCCAACAATTGGTATCAGAGCGAGGCCGCTCTTCATCGGACTAACTGCCGGATGAGTCATGATCCAGATCTAACCTTGTGGGGACCCTCAGGGAAAACAAAGGAAGTAGGGGAGGCTCGGACCATGAGGGACATGGCAGCCGGACCATGAGAGACATGGCAGTCGGACCATGAGGGACATGGCAGCCGGACCATGAGAAATGGCAGCCGGACCATGAGAAATGGTAGCGGAGTTTCCAGTGGTCCTTTATTTGAGGGGGAATTGTTGGGTTGTAAGAGTGCAAGCATAGTCCCACATCTAAAATACATGGGAAAGATCATGGGTTTAAAAGGATGGAAAGTATCTCCATTGGCATGAGGCCTTTTGGGTAGAGCCCAAGAGCAAAACCATGAGGGTTTAGGCCCAAAGTGGACAATATCATACCATTATGGAGATACGGACATCCTTTTGGACCCAACACGGAGAAATCACGAGGATGCGATGGCAAAGCCGCGACAATCGAAGGAGGAGGAAGGCGTTCCGGCGTCGATGAAGTTGGCTCCAAGCGGCGCCGACGGTGATGATGGAATCGGCGATTGCGGGGAGGGAGATACGGTGTGGAGCGGCATGGTAGGGCGGTTGCGATTCCCATCTAGGGTTTCTGCTTGCCTCGGCTCCCACCTCGACTTCTTTCTAGCCTTCCTACCCGAGGTCTTCGCCGATGGACGCAGGCGCGAGCGCCGTCGTCCGTCTGTTCCACCCGACTCAAGAACGGGCGTTGCGAGAGACGCGGCTTTAGCGTCCCAGATCACGTGAGCAGTGAAATTGTGAAAATCATGATTTATTTATTTTAAGTAATAATAACTTGAATGGGGATTAGAATTTGGGCTAAAACGACTTAAAATCTAGGGTTTATTGTAGCAAACTGGGTTTAATCTTGATTCTCTTGGTTTTCTAATCAAACGAACTCCGATTTGACCCAAATCAATTTTGTTCGATTCATCTTCACAAGAAGAATCTCTCATCCCTTTTATTTTATCATAATTTTAACCTAATTCTATATTCGACCCATTATCCTAAATGACCTTGACTAATTTGGGCTTCAACCCACTTAATCCCACCCAATTAAAACTTAGCTTTTAATTGGTTAATTATAACCTAAAAATTTCTAGTATCTTATATTTTATCTATGTTTTTTATATGCACATGAAGTGTACTACAGGGGCTTAGTATACTAGTCATGGAGCTCATAGAGTTATTGACTTGGTGGGGTCATGTCCGTTTGTACTTTAGGGCTCAAAGATCTAGAGCAAGTATTAAAAATTCTGAGAAGCTTAGAGAACACTTTAGGTTAAAGAGCATTGAGTGATTACAAATGCAATTGTGGAGATTGTATGTTCGATAGCTCAGTTGTCGAAATGAGATAGACTTATATTCTTAGAGGATCTAACGACATGAAATGAACTTGGGTCGATGTCGGTGGCAGAGGGGTGCATTTAGTGAAACCTGAGGCTTGATGCTAGGTGGACTCTAGCCTAAGGAAAATTGGGTGAAGCCTAAGGAGAATTAGGTGAAGGTATGAGAGCGTAAGAGATTAAAAGAGTGAAATACAATTGGTGCCTACAGATTCCCTTCTAGTTCAGCACATCCAACCTACTTGATTGTATTAGTCAATCGATTTTGATATTATATTTAATGAAGTCTAGTTAAGATTAAACTAATCAAATGAGAAGTCTAACAGGTCAAGGTAGATCAGATGATTAATAAAGAAAAGTCTAGTCAGATTAAAGTTTATTAGATAATTAATAAAGGGAAAGTTTGAGTCCAGGTTGACCAGATTACTAGCAAGAGTAAGTCAAAGTTGATCAGATGGCTGACAAGATCACTATCAAGAGTAAGTGAAAGTTGATCAGATGGCTAACAAGATCACTAGCAAGAGTAAGTCATAGTTGATCAGATGGCTGACAAAGTCCAAGTAGGTCAAAGTTGACTAGATGACTGACAAAATCCAAGTAGGTTAAGGTTGACCGGATGCTTGATAAAAGAAAATTTCAATCAAGTCAAGGTTGACCCCATGTCTGGCAAGGGGAATGTCCAAACAAGTTAAGGTTGATTAGATGTTTGATAAAAATATCTAAATAAGTCAGCATTGATTGGATGTCTGGCAAGGAAAAAAGTCTAAGCATGCCAAGGATAACCAGATGTCTGATAAGAAAAAAAATCAAGCATATTAAGGTTGATCGGATGCTTGACAAGGGGAGTAAATTCTAAGTAGTGAGAAGTCTTGAAGGAATAAACTCCAAACAAGTGAGACTAGTAGGATTTTGTAGGATCGTTGTAACATGCTAGAGGGGGATGAATAGTGTGTTGTTGCTTTTTGAAATCGTTCATTTTCTAACAAAATAACTTAGCAACGAAATTAGAATAATATGCAGGGACACACGGATTTACTTGGTTCCTAACCCCCCCCAAAGTTAGTACATCCAAGGCCTATGTACGGGAGGTGCTCATCCACTAGTGGTCTCCTTTCTGAAGTTGTTCGAAGGCTGAGAAACATGTCTTACAGTTTAATAATAAATAAAACACAATAACAAAAAGTAAGACAAGTAATAAGAAATTAACCAAACAAGTTGCCACCGTTCTGGAAGTCCTAAGCGCCTCGTACTCCTCCTAGATCTTCTCCGGTTGCAAAATCTTGACTTCATTTGCGTTTCAAATCACCACTAGCAAGGAAGGACGACTTGTATTTCATTGTCCCGGTTGTGCACGTCGCCCCTCCTTTTATAGCATGCTCAAGTCAACTTGAACCAATCTCAAGTTGACTCCACATAGGCCCGATCCTTTTTCTCCGCGCGTCTGGATTAGATTTCGGTTGCTCAAGTCGACTCCAATCTCAAGTCAACTTGAGACACTCAAGTTGACTCTAATCTCAAGTTAACTTGAGTCACTTTTGACTCTAGTATAAAGGCCTCTGAAATAGCTTCAAAATGCATCCGACCGTGCCTCGTTCTGATTTTCGAGTCAAAAGTTATGACCCGTTGAAATTCGACTCCTCATGTGTTGCCCCTGCATCAAACAAAATAACCTAACTTTACCCTGTGGGTCTAACTTCAGATTTCTACCGAAATCTTGGGTTAGTATGAAGCCTACTATTCCATTTTGGGAACGCGCTCTTATCCATTCCACTAGGGAGAAGTTTTGTCAACAAGTCCTTCAGACTTGTTGGACTTCCCGCTTAGCCCTGGTCCCCGACCCCCAGGAATTTTCTACTGCGCTCAGTCCTCCAGACTGCCCAAACTTCTACTGCGCTCGGTCTACCAGACCGCACAGACTTCACCAACCCTCTAGTCCTCCTGATCGTACCCAATTGGATTTGGCCATGCTTCCCGGTCCTCCTGACACTCATGAACTTTCACCTGGTGCACTCAACCTGCTAAGACTTTTGCCTAATCCTCCAAACCAGGACTTCCCTTTACCTAGCCTACAACTAGGACTTTCCCTTGCCTGATCCTCCAAATCAAGACTTCCACTGCCTAGCTTCACTCACCAAGACTTCCCTTGCCCAATCATCCAGATCAGGACTTCCACTGCCTAGTCTAACCGACTAGGACTTCTCGCTAGTCCTCTAGTCTGACTAGACTTCACTCACTTCATCCAAACATTAAGTCCTATTTGAATTAACCCCTTGGTCAAACTGACCAGACCTAGGTATATTGTTAAACATCGAAACTCTAGGCAAGATCTTAGTGCTTCTTACATCAACAATCTCCCCCTTTTTGATGTTTGACAATTTCTTAAGTTAATATGGGTCAGGATTTAATTATCTGGGAGAAATTTATATTATATTAACTTAAGTCCCCTTCTCCCCCTTTTCATACATCAAAAAATATTTATTTAGTTTAAGTCCACTCTCTCTTGCGCCAACAATAATGGTAACACTTATGGTCATAACTAAGTCTTGACAATTTTTGAAAGACCATAGTATATTAAAATAATTTTGAAACTTTTATAATAAAATATAGTTTTGCAATAGAGTTTTCAAAAATGATTTTCATGATTTTCAAAATAGCATATTATTTCAAATGAGTTTTGAAATGATAAATTTTATAATAATTTTTTAAAATAATTTTTCAAGAATAAGTTTTGAAAGCATAATTAGCTTTTCCATCCATAGTTTCCATACATAAGTTTTTAAAATATGTAGATTTTTAAAAAACTAGTTATTATCTTTTTAATTCAAAGTCTCCCCCTTAACTTGACACGTCCTCAGGGCTCTTTGTTAACCACAAAGTAATCTCCCTGTGTATCTTAGGATTTGACCCAAACTAAAAAGGTAATGTATAATAATTTTTAAAATATAGTTTTGAAATAATTTTTTTTTAAAATGTTTTGCTCTTTTGATTTTGGACCTCCCCCTAAATCTGATATTTTCTTAGAGCTCCTTGTTAACCACAAGGCAAACTCACTAAATGTCTTAGAGGTTAATATAAATCAAATAGAGTAAATAACTTTATAATTTTTAAAATATAATTTTTAATTAAACTTTTAAATTTAGACTCTCCTAAATCTGACACTCCCTTAGGGCTCTTTGTTGACCACAAGGCAATCTCCCTATGTGTCTTAGGGGTTGTTCCAAGTTAAAAGAATAATTTATAATATATTTTACAAAATAAGGTTTTTTAAAAATAATTTTAGTAATTTTTTAAAAAAACTTAGTTTTTAAGAGGTCTTTTAAAAAAAATAATAAGATCTTTTAGGAATATCCTCCCCCTGAACTAGACACTCTCTTAGAACCTCCTTGTTGACCACAAAGATTTTCTACCTATGTGTCTTAGGGTTCTTAGACTTAGTGTTGACCTAGAGGTTTGTGTCTAAGTGTTGGTCAACCAATTTTTCAAATATATAATATTTTGAAAGCTTTAATATAGATACATCCAGCAAGCAAGAAACTCAAGTAAATATCAAGTTTTTTCAAAATAGTTTTTATAAAAATATTTATAATAATTTTTGAAAATGTTTTTCAAATCTTTGTATTTTAATATCATTCTCATCTCACCCGTACTAAGTGTCGCAATATATGGCATACACGGGTAACCTTATGGGTTATGTGAAATGAGTTGTCAATTTTATATTTATTGATTTTAATTTAAGTTCTAATGAAATGTTTGACTTTGTATTAGATTCAGGTTTAACTGTCAATCGATTAAGTCCACATTTCAAAAATCAGTTTTCAGGCAGTGGCGAGGCATAGAGGCATTCTTGGGTATCGGAACAACAATCACATTCTAAGACAAAACTAATTCAAGAAATTATGACCTTAATCAACTTCTTAAGAAACTTTGGTCTAACTAATCTAGGATGTGGTGAGATAGCTTCAATCAGTTCTACTTAGCTAAGCAGACCAAGCGTGGTACTCCTTACCCCACTTGACTACCCAGACGAAACTTCCCTAACGTACTATCATCTCATCCCACCCTAGTACTATGTTAGTAAGTATCTATCATTCATGTGTCCTTATCTAACCATTCTAAATTAAACAGTAAGGAAATATGATTACATGGCATGTTATATGCATTTAAAATAAAATATATGTATGACATGGCAAGTGTGCATGAGTCAAACAATTCACGCAATAATTTTTAATTTCTAATAATGTATTAAATTCTTGATTTGATACATATCATGTGGATCCACGAGTGTGTCAACCCACTTTGACACATTTTGAAATTTATTTATTTTTGTTGCATTTGGTAATATTTTGAATTAATTTCATAATTCAAAGTAATTTATTATAAATAAATTCATGGTTTTTAAATTTTTGTTTGAATTAAGTTATTAATTTTTAAATTGAATTTCAATTTTAAATTTATTTTTAACTTGATTTTGAATTTTAAATTTTTAATTTATTTTGAATTTGACATTTTTTAATTAATTTTGAATTTTAAATTATTGATTTTAAATTTTAAATTTTTAATTATAAATTTTAAATTATTGATTTTGAATTTTAAATTTTTAATTTTTAATCTTAAAATTTACTTTTTTTTAGAATTATTTAATATTTCATAATTAAAAGGTACACAATTATAGTTAATTTTATTATTTAATTTTTAATTTTTAATTTTTAATTTTTAATTTTTAATTTATTATAATTATTCAATATTTCATAATTAAAGGGTACACAATTATAGTTAGCTTTATTATTCAATTTTAAATTTTTAATATTTAAATTTGAATTAGTATTTTTAAGATTTGAATATTCATTGTAAGAATTATTAAGATTTAATTTAAAATTTTTATTTGTTAAATTATTAATTTTAAAATTTATTTTGGTGGAGTTTGAATTTTTCTTAATATTGAAATTATCTTAAATTTTTAATTTTAAATTATTAATTAAATTAGAATTATTCAACTCATCATGAGTGTTACTAATTTTATCTTGTTTAGTTGAATTATTATTAATTTCCAAATTTATTAAATTAATTAAAGTTGATTTATTAAATTTATCATTATCTTGGTTAAATAAGTTAAAATTTTGGTCTAATTTTTTATTTATTTGAGATAAATCTAGATTAATTAAATTTGAACTAGTACTATTTGAATTGGTTAAATTTGAATTAGTCAAATTTGTATTTAATTCAGATTTATTAATTAATTTATTAAGATTAGATGAATTTCCCTTGTTTATAATTTTTATGTTTGAATTTTTTAATTTATTTAATTTAGAATTATTTAATAAAATTTTAGTTTTATTTAAATTTTTAAATTTGAATTGTTCAAATTTGAATTGGTCAAATTAATTAAATTTTCTAAATTATCAATTATTGAATTAGTCAAGTTGACTTTTTCTACCTTATCTAAATTTTCAGAAACATCTAAATTTTCAAAGACATTAAATCTAGCATGCAATTTCCTAGGGGTATTCTTGTAAATATGCAAATATACCAGAATAGCATCCCCAATTCTAGTTTTTTCATCGTCTTCCTCTCTGAGCATCGGTTCTTGTAATGTCCGCGTCTTTGGCACTTGAAGCACTGGATGTGATCATTGTTTCTCCAAGCTCCTAGCATCGGTTGCTCCTTTGCCACCGATAGTGCTGTCCGAATCTTATGAGTAGGACACTTATTTTTGTAGTACTCTCTCTCCCTGCATTTAAAACAAATAATGTGGAATTTAAAATGAACGTTAAAAAATTTACCTTGCTCCCCCTCTATCTTTGCCGTCTTGCTTCCTTGGCGGTTAGTCCAATCAAAAACGCGTCGGCTCTGATATCAATTGTAGGATCATTGTAACACGCTAGAGGGGGATGAATAGCGTGTTATTGCTTTTCAAAATCATTCATTTTCTAACAAAATAACTTAGCAGCGGAATTAGAATAATATGCAGGGACACGCGGATTTACTTGGTTCCTAACCCCCCAGGGTTAGTACTTCCAAGGCCTATGTACGGGAGGCGCTCGTCCACTAGTGGTCTCCTTTCCGAAGTTGTTCGGAGGCGAAGAAACTCATCTTACAGTCCAATAATAAATAAAACACAATAACAAAAAGTAAGATAAGTAATAAGAAATTAACCAAACAAGTTGTCGCCGTTCTAAAAGTCCTGAGCGCCTCACACTCCTCTTGGATCTTCCCCGGTTGCAAAATCTTGGCTCCGTTCGCGTTACGAATCACCACTAGCAAGGAAGGATGGATTGTATTTCGTTGTCCTGATTGTGCACGTCACCCCTCCTTTTATAGCATGCTCAAGTCAACTTGAACCAATCTCAAGTTGACTCCACGTATGCCCGATTCTCTTTCTCCACGCGTCTGGATTAGATTTCGCCTGCTCAATTCGACTCCAATCTCAAGTTGACTTCAATCTCAAGTTGACTTAAGTCACTTTTGACTCTAGTGTAAAGGCCTCTGAAAGATCTTCAAAACACATCTGACCGTGCCTCTTTCTGATTCCCGAGTCAAAAGTTATGATCCGTTGAAGTTCGACTCCTCATGTGTTGCCCCTGCATCATGGTTCTTACAAGATACGCATGAAGACAAACAAAACAACCTAACTTTACCTATGGGTCTAACTTCAGATTTCTACCGAAATCTTGGGTTAGTCTGACGTCTACTATTCTATTCTGGGAACGCGCCCTTACCCACTCCACTCAGGAGAAATTTTGCCAACAAGTCCTTTGTTGGACTTCCCACTTACCCTTGGCCCCCGGCCCCTAGGAATTTTCTGCTGTGCTCAGTCCTCTAGACCGCCCAGACTTCTACTGCGCTCGGTCCACCAGACTGCTCAGACTTTACCAACCCTCTGATCATCCTGACCGTACCCGATTGGATTTGGTCATGCTTCCCGTCCTCCTGACACTGTATGGACTTGCACTTGGTGCACTCGATCTACTAAGACTTTTGCCTGATCTTCCAAACCAGGACTTCCATTTGCCTAGCCTATAACTAGAACTTTCCCTTACCTGATCCTCCAAATCAGGACTTCCACTGCCTAACTTCACTCACCAAGACTTCCCTTGCCCAATCTTCCAGATCAGGACTTTCACTGCGTAGTTTAACTAACTAGGACTTCTCGCTAGTCATCTGGTTTGACTAGACTTCACTCACTTCATCTAAACATCAAGTCCTGTTTGAATCAACCCCTTGGTCAAACTGACTAAACCTAGGTGTATTGTCAAACATCGAAACTCTAGGCAAGATCTTAGTGCTTCTTGCACCAACAGGATTAAGCAGCCGAAATGAGATTTTTGATTGATCATACGTAGTCTATCAGACTAGTGAATTTTGGTAAACCAAATACAGTATTGCTTACACTATTTTGCACTATAACTACTATTATGTACTAACCTTGTCTTATAGGAAAACAATCAACTGAAGGATTCAGTCGACCGAGCAAGGAGGTTCAGTCAACCAATCACAAGAGATAAGGTTGAGTTAGAAGATCATCTTATATAAGAAGGGGATTGATCGACTGAACCCATGGATCAGTTGACTAAATCTATGGATCAATCGACCGAATCTATATGGAAACAGAAAATTGGATAAGATGAGATTGGGTTGCAAAGGAAACATTGAGGATCAGTCGACTGATAAGAACGATTGGTTGATCAAATAAGTTAATTTCGCAGAGATTTGATCTGATCGGATCATGAACCTGGACGCAAAGCCAAGTATCATTGAAGTTTGGTCAACTAATAAGAAGGTTCAATCGACCAATAAGGCAGAAATCAAGTGTCGAATTTGTTGGATCTAATTGGGTTTAGCCAACCAATTAGAGGGATCAGTCGATTGATAAAGTCTTAAAAAAGACGACTCGATGGCAAAAGCTCAACATTGAATTCCTACTCAATACTCTTCATCTCTGCCTAGAAAAATTCTTAAAATTTTGCTTGTGTGATTGGGGAAGTGTTAGGAAGCGTGCACAACATTCAAGACTTCCAAACCGGATCGACACTGTTAAGACACTGTTAAAACTGATGGAATCAAAATATCTCCATAATGGCATGATATTGTCCACTTTGGGCCTAAACTCTCATGGCTTTGTTCTTGGGCTCTCCCCAAAATGCCTCATACCAATGGAGATACTTTCCATCCTTTTAACCCCATGATCTTTTTCATATACTTTAGATGTGGGACTATGTTTGCACCCTTACAACCCAACAATCCCCCCCTCAAACAAAGGACCACAGACCCCCTCAACGATATTTTTTGATGTCTGAATCCTCGACCCACCAGGACTTTTTATCCCTCGGTCCACCCGACCTACTAGGACTTCCCACCTAGTCGCAGCTAGAAATTTTTACCCCTTGGTCCATCCGACCTACTAGGACTTCCCACCTAGTCGCAACTAGGACTTTTTGCCCCTCGGTCCACCTGACCTACTAGGACTTCTCACCTGGTGTCTGGTCCTCTTGATTCAGACACGGGAGCACCCGCTTCCTTTGTTTAAGGTTCAAACCACATGGTTAGATCTGGATCATGGCTCATCCGGCGGTTAGTCCAGTGAAGAGCGGTTTCGCTCTGATACCACTTGTTAAAACTGATGGAATCAAAATATCTCCACAATGGCATAATATTGTCCACTTTAGGCCTAAACCCTCATGGCTTTATTCTTGGGCCCTCCCCAAAAGGTCTCATACCAATGGAGATACTTTCCATCCTTTTAACCCCATGATCTTTTTCATGTACTTTAGATATGAGACTATGTTTGCACCCTTACAACCCAACAGACACAAGTTTCTTTGTATAATTTATATTATACATATCTTATTTTCTATAATTGTACTTAATCTTGTAAGTGGTTTCTCTATTCTAGAAAGTTTTCAAAAAGGAAAAAAATATAATGGATTTACGGCAAGTACAGAGGCCTTAGAATAGAACCCCTAGGAGATTTACTAAGTAAAAAATCTTTTATGTTCTTATCTTCTTTTAGTTTCTATATATTCGCTTTGCATACTAACTTTGATAGATAAGAAAGAATGATAAAAAAGCAACAATATTCACCCCCCTCTAGCGCAACTTCCCGATCCTACAGACGGACTCCACCTCATAGGCCTAATACGCATAGCATTGGTCCCCCTATCGAGAGGGCCAACACACGCACATCAACATGCCTCCTAGTTCAACCTAGACTCATCATCTCGCACCACAATGATCCCCCATGCTTAGCAGTTCAAGCATCAATTTAGTAGGTTGAGCACCTTCCTCAGTCTCTAGAGTACTTGTGTCTTAAGTACTTGATATCCCAAGTATCTCATGCAACTCGATGGTCCACATCCCTAATACGACTCAACATCGTAAGCTACTTGATATCCCAATTTGAGTGCTCCAAGCGACTCAATTTCTCGAGTTCATACGTGTAGCTTGGCCATCTAGGTCCCTCCGACAACTTGACCCTCTAGAGCACCCTACGTGACTCAATGACTGAACTTTGTACATATCCCTCCATTCCTAGTCAGAATCGTCTTACAAGTTATGAGATACAATAGGAAGTGGTTAGAGCCTACTCATCATATTGATAAGAGTCTCCTCATTGTTCACACTAGTTAAAGTCTTCTCACCATCTATACGGGGCCCAAAAACCCCAAGGCTCCCTATCTTGGTCATATAAATAAAGGGTAATGCTAATGGTGCAAAAAGGAGAACTTTCATTTTTTCTCTCTTCATATCACTCTCTCTCAAGCTCTCCCTTTGGAGACTTACTTAAACATCAAAGGGGGCTTGTTGAATAACTCTGATGTCCTTTGACGCATGTTGATTCATGCAAGTCTAGCCATGTCAAGCTTCACAAACGATGCCGCACGAGGTGGTAGATTTTCACCGCATCAATAATGTAGAGCTTTTGTCATTGGTAGTGTTATCGTAGATAATGTGTTTAGTTAGATAAGGAGAGACTATTTAATGGCTAGGTACAAAGCCTTCAACCAATGAAATGTTGGTCCTAGGGTTATACTTTACAAACTTAGTTTAGTTTTGATTCTTTGAGTTAACTTATCGTCATTGTAAGCCAAGTGAAGATTGAATAAATTTAGTTAATTGGATGTTATTTAGTCAGTTAGAGTACGTGGAGATTCAATTGGATATGAGGATTTAATGAATAGAGTATTTATGGTCAAACAATCATCGATTAAATATGACTTCCAATTGATTAGATGCTTAAGCAATTGACTAAAAGATAGATGTTGGCTCTCTAATATTAACATTCACCCAATTAGTAGTCTAAATTTTTTTTAGTCAATTGGAGTTGAACAACATGAAGTTGCTGTAAAAGTTCCTTTTGGAAGTGTGAGCGTTAAAAAAAAGTAAAATATTCTTAAAACTCTTATGATCAAAGATCAAGTACAAATATTGATCAATGCTTCTAAAGGCCTAAATCAATGTTGAAACACTTGAACTCAAACACTCATTAGTCTTTTTTTTTTCTTTAACTTAAATCATACATTTTATTGTATTTGAGAGTAGATTCTTGTAAACATCCCCAGACTATATATATATATATATACACACACAAAATTGATATATTATGTGTCTTCTTGTGCACGCAGCATCCATGATTAAATGTGTGTCAGAATGAGTCGAGGCACTCAAAAGTGATTCGGGTGCCTCGCCAACTCAATCATGGACGAATGTCGCATACAGAAAATCACACAGGACATGAGGAGTGTGAGGATGCCCGAAAGTGATCCGGACGACCAGAAGTACATTCAAGTCGTCCATGAATGTCGCACACGGGAGGTATGTAGGGTATCACCTCTCTATGCGCCTACCCTGCGTGTCCACCCTGTGCGTCGAAGTACACTCAGTGGTTAAGTGTACTTCGGGGCATCCCATGCATGGGTTGGCACATAGGGTGGGCATGCAGGGTGGGTGCACAAAGAGGTATACCTTCCACACCTCCCGTGTGCAATATTCCTGGATGATTGAATGCACATTCGGGAGTCCAGATCATTTTCAGATGTCCCACACACGAGTGTCGCGCAAGATGCATAACAAATTACACACACATATATATAATTCTCATATCCTATGCGATTTTTAAGTGCAACATCCGTTCACGATTGAGTTGGAAGGGCACCCGGATCACTTCCGGAAGCCCCGACGCGCACTTAATCGTGGACGTTGTGTGCGCAAGAAGATGCATAACATTGAAGCATCCACGATTAAGTGCACGTCAAGATGTGTCGGGGTGTCTGAAAGTGATCCGGATGCCTCGCCAACTCAATCATGGACAGATGTCGGACACGAAAAGTCACGCAGGACATATATATGTATGTGTGATTGTTATGTTGCGCGCTTACCCTGCATGACACCTGTGCGCAACACCTGTGCATGCCTAAGTGCGTGGGACGTCCAAAAAATGATCTGAACACCTGGAAGTGCACTCAGTGGCGATCCATGAATGTCACACACGGAAGGTGAGCAAAGTATCACTTCTCTGTGCGTCCACTCTTCGTGTCCACCCGTGCACGAGACACTCTGAAATACACTCAGTCACCCCTATTTTATATATATATATATATATATATACACGAGTTTGATATCATGTGCGAACGAAAAAATGTGACCCGTGCGCACGCGATCCCGGCCGTTCATCGCGAAAAATCCAGGCCGTTTATTAAAAAAAGTCACTGTAGCTTCTCTGCGCCGTCGGCGTTCTCGCCGCTGCCGCTCCCCCGTCCGGCCACGGCCGGGCACTGGACCGGCGGCGATGGATGTGCAACTCACCGGCACCGGACTGGTGGCCGGATTCCGGCCGGATTACTGTTGGCCGATTCCGGCCGCGATTCGGCCGGAATCCGGCTGATTTCCGGCCGACAGTGGACGTTGGGCACTGTCCTGTTTTCGGCCGGAATCCGATGTCGGAATGTGCGCCGGCGAGTTGCGCATCCAACGGTCCGGGTCCGGTGGCCGGCGATGATCGGACGGCGGCGCGACGGCGACGGAAGTGGGCGGGGGTCGGTGGTCGCGCATGGATCGCGTAAGGATGAGTCGCGTGGGATATCAAACCTCTATATATATATATATATATATATATATATATATATATATATATATATATATATATATATATATATATATATATATATATATATATATATATATATATATATATATATATATATATATATATATATATATATATATATCGAACACACACTATTGAGGATTCGTTATTTGTGTTTGTTTGAAAATTGTGATTCGTAGTCATCCGCTCCCTCTCTCCTTGGAGTATGGAGAAGTCACCGAGAATCGACGATGGTAGGCCACCAAGTTTGACTCAGTCCTTCTTTTCTGATCTCTGCTCAGTTAATTAATTTCTCTACAAATTGCTCGTGAAGTCCCTCCATTGATGGTTCGTACTCTGGATGATTGCGCGATATCAACAAGCTAACGATTTTACAGTCAAATCAGAGGATCAACTCGCCATTGCTGAACGCTGACAGCTTTACCTCAAGCAGCGGACCTTGTCACACATCCTCCCTGTCACTGCTCTGCTGCATCCTGACAAGTCGTCGTCTCTTGACCAACTTCTCCAGTCTCCCTTTTTGTATGTATTTTGCCAATCCCCCTCTGTGCGTTTCATCGTATGCACGTTATATCTGGTGAAGATCCATTTGATGATGGTGACTGCAGTCATTGCAGAGCTTCTGATGGCTCACAGACATGGTCGATTCCTCTTCTGCTCCAGAAGTAATTGCTGGGATCAGTGCAGTGTACGCAGCATTCAAGCTCAAGCAAACAAGTTGTAGAGAGCTGTTTTTTTTTTTTTTTTTTTGTTTTCTGATTGAAGATTTATTTATAATTGTTAAACTCTTTTTGGCGTTGGAATTATTATATATATAACTGCCGTCAACTGGCCTTCGTGCCATTTCTTTCTCTTCTCTCTTCTTCTTCTTCGTGGTCATCGTTTATGAGAAGCGAGTGGGGAGATGGAGACCACGGCGCGGCGGGCGTTAGCCCAAGGATTTCATTCTCCAACGATTTTGCTATCTCCGACGAACTCACCTCTGCCGGCGGCGACCATGTCGCAGCTGTCGACTTTGACTTCGACTTCGACTTCACCCTCTGCCCCGATGCCTTGGCCCATGTCCCCACCCTCGCGGACGACCTCTTCTCCGAAGGTAAGCTCCTCCCCCTCCCCATCAAGCGATCTCCCTCCACCACCTTCTCCTCGTCTCCGCCGCCGGCTCCCTCGCCAGCAAATCCTCCGCTGAAGCAGCCCGCGACGACATCGTCCGACCGGAACGGCAACAGCCCACAGGAAGTCACGGCGATCTCCCACGAGAACCTCGCCGGCGGGAGGTCTTTCTCCCTGCGCAAGGCCCTGATCTGGAGCAGCGGCAGTCGCTTGCTGCGGAGCAAGTCCTCTGGCGCATCGCCGGAGTTGCAAAAGATCAAGCAGTGGTCGTCCCAAAGAAGCAACAGCCTGAATTTCAGCAGCGTCGGGAACCAGCGAAGGTTCTGCCGCAATTGCCCGATCCCATTGCTGTGCAGGAGCAAGTCTACCAGTCCGAGAGCCATGCAAAGCTTCAAACCCTGCCACTCCCCTTCCGGCGACAACACCAAAAGCAGAGTGTACTACTACTCGGGAAATTCGAGCTCCCGGCGATCGCCGCACGGCAACAACAAAGCGATCAGGATCAGCCCGATCCTGAACGTGCCGATGCCGAGATGCATGGGCATCTTCAACTTTTGCTTTCCCTACAAGCGCGGTGTGTGATTTCTCGAACTGAAATTATTGTGGCCGGTGTTGTTTGTTTGTAATGATAGAGAACTACTTTTCTCCCCTTTTTCTCTTGCATCTTTTTGAGGGCTGAGCTGAAGGGATGGATGACAACAAGAGCTGGGTCCGTCGGTTCGATCATGTTTCCATTCCTCTTCTCTGTCGATTCTTGATCTCCTCTGGTTTTGTGCTGGATGGTTTTGCATTTCGATGAGTACGATATGTGCTGGATACTTCAATGTACATTCTCCTCGTCGCTTGCTATCGCTGACCCCGGCATGCCACCTTCTGCTGAGAAGGAAAAATAATGAGATCCAACACTAAATTTAAAGAACGGCGGCTTGGTCAAAGACATGAATTTATTTGTTAGGTCTTTCAATCATGATGTCTTTGTGTCTTTGATATTGTGCTGAAGTCTATTTACTGGCATGAAAATAAATATTAATGTTACGGTTAAATGCCGCGGATGGTCAAGCCACCAGTCAACGAACCGTCTAACGCAAGCGATCCTTCATCCGAGTATGGTGAGGGATCTCTTGAGCGAACCACCGTCAAGAAAATCTTGAAACGTACTCACAAAAGAAGTTAGAATGACGCCCCGGGGAGTCCCGGTAAGCCACTCCGACGCTCAAGTTAGGGTTCCGATCAATAAGGAAAAAATGAGAAACAATAGGTAGAGTAGTGAGAGGGTTTTTTAAGACTGACCTCTTGCATGGTAGTGAGTTACTCTTTTTATAGTCAACTTTCGGATTCCGTACGTGGAGTCGGCTGCTGAGTACCTCGGGCCCATACACGATTACCAGAAGAACCTTCTTTCTGTCTCCTCCGTTTTAAGATATGAGCATAGGGGCAGAGTGTAAGGGAAGGTCGAGCCTGATTCCCCATATCTTCTTTATGGTAGTGTGTGCAGGCCACGAGGTTAGAGGAGGAAGCTACATATGATGACTGGGCGTGCCTTTAATGCGATGGCGTAACAAGGACTAGCGCCGGAGGAAACTGCGCTTGGGCTACTGACTATCTCCTTCCTCTTATAGCGGCGATGCCCGCAGCCAACGTCAGAGGGGCCTAGTTAAGGCTACAGTCTAGCCTGACAGAGGTGGAGTGCCGGGTTCGTATGTGGAAATGAAAGGGACTTGACGGAACTCTAGCGGGGGAGTCGATCGATGTCAGTGCAGAGAGGTAAGCCGAGAGTCCTCCTTCACCGAGATGGTCTGTCCGCCGAGATGTCGAGAAACATCACGAGACAAGAGTCTCCCTTGTCGAGAGGGATGACTGGCCAAGACGTCGGAAGATAAGACGAGAGTCTCGCTTGCCAAAAGGGATGACTGGCCAAGACGTCGAAAGACGAGACGAGAGTCTCCCTTGCCGAAACTGGCCAAGACATCGGAAGACGAGACGAGAATCTCCCTTGACTGGCCGAGACGTCGGAAGACGAGACGAGAGTCTCCCTGTCGGCAAGGATGACCGGCCAAGACGTCGGAAGGCGGGACGAGTGTTACAGGCCAAGATGGCGTAAAGGACACGAGCGCCATCTTGGCCTAAGTTTTGACCGTGCGGTGACTCGTAGGGAAACCCACGTCATCTGCCGTGACTCCCCGCATCAATTAATAATAATAATAATTTTGTTAATCAGAGGCATTTACAATGTGGATATATATATATATATATATATATATATTCTGAAAACCTAATTTTCTCTCAATTATTTTTTGAAAACATTATCATAACTCATTTTAGAGTAAGTTTTTAAATGTACTAGGGTACCCATTTATTAGAATATTAAGGGGTAAGTTCATGTGCCGGCCTTTTTTTTTTAGTTGAAAGCTTGAAGAAGTTCCACAAGTCTTCGAGGTATGATACCGCGGTAGGACATCCAGGTACTCGTGGTTCGATCCTCAACTACGACGTATTTGTAGAAATTTTCCTCCAAATGGGTAAAGCAATCAAAGGATACTGGACGTCTGGGCTGACTACTGTGTGCACTTCCCAATTTATCCTAGTGGTCGGTGGAAAACTTTCATGGAGTTAGGAGTAGACCGATCACCCTCAGGGATAGTCAATTAGACTAACTAAGATTTATCAATTTTTTTTTTTTGAAGAAGTTCCACAAGAGAATTATTTTTTCGCAATTTTTATAGGTATCTAATGGTAATGGATTGAGAAACATTTAAATTTTTACGGGTATTAATTAATCTAAGTAGATAGAAGCATTTTAAAAGGTTATTGGAGTCCATTTATATTTTTAAATGAAGAAATATTCAAAAATAATTATATAATACTTTTATATTATAATATTTTTTATAAAATTATAAATTTAAATAAATAAATTGATTTTAGAAAGTTATTAGAGTTCATTTATATTTTTAAAAGGATCAATTGACTAAAAATTAGCATGTAATTTTTTTTTTACTATAATAGTTTATTAAAACTAATAGATAGATTAACAATTTTACTAAACTTATTAGATGACTAATGATAATTTTACTCAATATTTCTAGATGATCATATACCAATTTTGGTAAAAGGATTGTGATTATTTAGTACTTTCAACTAAAATTATCATAATTTTTATTGTTTTGCACTTTAAAAAAAAAATAAATAATGTGTTCATAAACTTACAAAAATATTTTATCTCTTACTAATCATCTATGATTCTTTTTAAATTTAAAATTTCTATAGCAAATTTATCAAAACTTTAAGATAAATATATTTAAACCTACATTAATAAATACATTTCTTTTCTTCTTCTATAAAAAGGTAGAATTTGTCAGCCCAACGACCTGACACAGTCGACCTTACAACCATCTATGAAAAGATAAATCGAGAAGTTGTAGTTGGACATGACGGAGGAGGGTATTATCTCGGCTTCCTCAAGATTCGAACCCTTACCCTCTTCTGCAACTCTGCTCTGTCGTAACCAACTCAGCTATTTGTCGAGAGCTAAATACACTTCTTTAATAAAAAAAACTATCTTGGATAAACTTTTTATAGTGATCGGTCCCACCGCTGAAATAACTCCATAGTCAAAAAACCTCCTAAAAGATTTTTTGTAGGCACAGTACCACTATGTTAATAAAAGTCTACTGCCAAAATAATACCTTAGTCAATAGGTACATGTTGCTAAGAGGACTCAAACCCAAAACCTTAAGTAATACATGTCTCCATGCTTACCACTTGAGATAAGTCACTTCAATATTTAAAAATTATCTTGGATAAATTTTTTATAGTGATCGGCCCTATTGTCAAAACGACCCCATAATTAGAAAAACCCCTAAGAGATTTTTTAAAGACACGGTACCACTATATTGATAAGAGTCTACTGCCAAAACAATATCTCAGTCAACAGATACATGTTGGTAAGAGAACTCGAACTCAAAACCTCAGATAACACATGTCTCCATACTTATCACTTAGAATAAGTCACTTCGACTACACTTCTTTAATATATAGAAAGGGAAAAAAAAAAGGTGCGCCCCTCTAATTTTTTCCCATTAATATTTGATAAAAATATGTTCAATCCAAACTTCTTATAACATAATCAACCTTACCATCTGCACATCTATTATATTATACCATATTAAAAACAATGAATTTTTGTATTAATTGTTGTTGATTGTTGCATCAGTATAATTTCTTTTCTTTTTTTTTTTATTTCTATTAGATGTGACTTTTCAATTTCAATTTCTTCTTTTCTATATTTTGTTTTGCTATCCTCATATCTTTTATTGTCTTTATGTACCTCAATTATTTTGTTTGCATAAATTCCATGTGCATGACTAACTGTTGCCATCCTCCAACAATGATATTTATTTTATTTTTTAAAAATCTATAATTAATTCATACATTTTAAAACTTTATTTGATAATGTTATAATATAATATAGATTCATAAGAACACCTACGCATCACGGTAAACAACTATGTGACAAATTAAATATGATCAAATAAATCAATCAAAATTGAGAATTTAGACCGACATGAAATGAAACGATGTATTTGACTATTAAAATTAAAGACCCCTATGAACTGTCTTCTTAAATAATGTGAAGATTTTTCAAAAAAAAATTCTCTCTTTTGGTGTTATATGATTTGAAAACTCAAAATTAAAATAACAATTTGTTTTCTCTTTTATTAATTTTCATTTAAAATTTTATATTAATTAAAGGTTTCGGCCGAACTGAAGTTGAAAGTATCGGCTGAGGAAGTCATCGCCACTTTTATGAAGGAGGTGAATGCATTGCAAGACTAAATAAGACTTAGACTGTTCTACTTCCAAAGAGGTTACACCGGTAGTCATTGAACCATCACAGAGCCATTAGCGGGACTTGTACAAGAAGATATTGGTAAGAACAAAAATGGCAGTATAGATATTTATCGCAATTATATTGATTTCAATCAACGCAAACACTTTACTCAGAAAGCTGACTAAAGTTGTCTGTTAAATCTGAAAAGTTATGGTCCAAGTAATGAAAAGGAAGAGTGGAACATGTGGGAATGAGCTAGACAATCTGAGTGAACCAGAAAAATTGTAGGGCATGGTATGAGACAATAAAAACGGATTTGGAAGAAGACTAGCTAGCTAGGTTCCAGATTGGCACATGATCAATGGCAACTAATTAATTATCAAGTGCACGCTGTTCCGGCCAATACACCGTGGATAATCAAGTCACTAGTTCACGAATTGTTGACGTGCACACTTCTCGAAGATAGCTGCCGAAAAAAACGAAGAGACCTGAAAAGCATTTAAAGAAAGAGTTAGAATGGCGCCAGGGGTGGATCCCGACAAGTCACTCCGACACTTAAGTTAGAGTTTTGCGTGAGGAATGAGTTTAATAACTTGAGAAAATTAGAGTTAATGTGTGCATCCCTGTGCCTATGAGTATGAGCAACCTTTTTATAGTAGTTGATATTCGAATATTAGCATCTGTTTAAGAAATATTTCGAGATACATGTTTTAGTTTAGAAAGATTTTGTCAGTTCTTATCCTTTGGGGATATTTTTTTATTTTTTCGAAAGAGACAGTCTTGGGCTCCCCTGATTGTGCAGGTTGACCATCTTCTGGGATTAAGCAGATGCTAAGGTTAAGGTTTGGCATGTGACGCCGAGTGAATGCCAAGGCCCGAACAGAGGTAGGCACGAGATGTCGGAGGCATGCTAAAACCAGAGCTCAAGATCGGACTCGAGGTCGACACGAAATGTCGAATGCATGTTGAGATCAGCGCACGAGGTCGGACTCGAGGCTTGAGCAGAGGTCAGGACGAGATGTCAGAGGCATGCCGAGACCAGAGCTCGAGATCGGACTTGAGGCCAAGAAGAGGTCGGCATGAGATGTCGAATGCATGCCAAGATCAGAGCTCGAGGTCGGACTCGAGACCGGAACAGAGGTCGGCACGAGATGTCAGAAGCATGCCAAGACTAGAGCTCGAGGTCGGACTTGAGGCTAAACAGAGATCGGCATGAGATGTCAGAGGCATGCCGAGATCAGAACTCAAGGTTAGACTCGAGGCCCGAGTAGAGGTCAGCAGGTCGGACTTGAGGCCCGAGTAGAGGTTGGCATGAGATGTCAGGTTTGGGGATTGGAACTTAAAGTCAGGAACTTGAGGTATTAAGATTCATTTTCAATCTATAATCAAAACCAGGACTGTTATATTTATCTGACTATCCTCTCTATGTTTCTCTAAACCTCTCCTTCCTTATTTTAAGGCCACATAACAATCCTGGGCTATCACGTGACGAGCACATGATCACTTAGAGACTCCATCGTATCACAAGCCTTCCGACTTAGTCTAGTCGAAGGAGGTAAAGTTCGACTGACTGGACTTGGATCGAGTCAGATGTCCTATCCTTAACGCGCATTGTCTTAATGAGGGGTATGTCATCAAGCATGCAGCATTAATGACGGTAGGTG
>NC_133881.1:7112722-7127096 GCF_044706935.1 Curcuma longa
GACTAAAATACTGTATATGATCTACGCTGATCATACCTCAATTATTTTGTTTGCATAAATTCCATGTGCATGACTAACTGTTGCCATCCTCCAACAATGATATTTATTTTATTTTTTAAAAATCTATAATTAATTCATACATTTTAAAACTTTATTTGATAATGTTATAATATAATATAGATTCATAAGAACACCTACGCATCACGGTAAACAACTATGTGACAAATTAAATATGATCAAATAAATCAATCATAATTGAGAATTTAGACCGACATGAAATGAAACGATGTATTTGACTATTAAAATTAAAGACCCCTATGAACTGTCTTCTTAAATAATGTGAAGATTTTTCAAAAAAAAAATTCTCTCTTTTGGTGTTATATGATTTGAAAACTCAAAATTAAAATAACAATTTGTTTTCTCTTTTATTAATTTTCATTTAAAATTTTATATTAATTAAAGGTTTCGGCCGAACTGAAGTTGAAAGTATCGGCTGAGGAAGTCATCGCCACTTTTATGAAGGAGGTGAATGCATTGCAAGACTAAATAAGACTTAGACTGTTCTACTTCCAAAGAGGTTACACCGGTAGTTATTGAACCATCACAGAGCCATTAGCGGGACTTGTACAAGAAGATATTGGTAAGAACAAAAATGGCAGTATAGATATTTATCGCAATTATATTGATTTCAATCAACGCAAACACTTTACTCAGAAAGCTGACTAAAGTTGTCTGTTAAATCTGAAAAGTTATGGTCCAAGTAATGAAAAGGAAGAGTGGAACATGTGGGAATGAGCTAGATATAGAGAATCTGAGTGAACCAGAAAAATTGTAGGGCATGGTATGAGACAATAAAAACGGATTTGGAAGAAGACTAGCTAGCTAGGTTCCAGATTGGCACATGATCAATGGCAACTAATTAATTATCAAGCGCACGCTGTTCCGGCCAATACACCGTGGATGATCAAGTCACTAGTTCACGAATTATTGACGTGCACACTTTTCGAAGATAGCTGCCGAAAAAAACGAAGAGACCTGAAAAGCATTTAAAGAGAGAGTTAGAAGGCGCCAAGGGCAGATCCCGACAAGCCACTCCGACACCTAAGTTAGAGTTTTGTGTGAGGAAGGAGTTTAATAACTTGAGAAAATTAGAGTTAATGTGTGCATCCCTGTGCCTATGAGTATGAGCAACCTTTTTATAGTAGTTGAAATTCGAATATTAGCATCTGTTTAAGAAATATTTCGAGATACATGTTTTAGTTTAGAAAGATTTTGTCAGTTCTTATCCTTTGGGGATATTTTTCTATTTTTTCGGAAGAGACAGTCTTGGACTCGCCTGATTGTGCAGGTTGACCAAGACTAGAGCTCGAGGTCGGACTTGAGGCTAAACAGAGATCGGCATGAGATGTCGGAGGCATGTCGAGATCAGAACTCAAGGTTAGACTCGAGGCCCGAGTAGAGGTCAGCAGGTCGGACTCGAGGCCCGAGTAGAGGTTGGCATGAGATGTCAGGTTTGGGGATTGGAACTTAAGTCAGGAACTTGAGGTATTAAGATTCATTTTCAATCTATAATCAAAACCAAGACTGTTATATTTATCTGACTATCCTCTCTATGTTTCTCTAAACCTCTCCTTCCTTATTTTAAGGCCACATAACAATCCTGGGCTATCACGTGACGAGCACATGATCGCTTAGAGACTCCATCGTATCACAAGCCTTCCGACTTAGTCTAGTCGAAGGAAGCAAAGTCTGACTGACTGGACTTGGATCGAGTTAGATGTCCTATCCTTAACGCGCATTGTCTTAATGAGGGGTATATCATCAAGCATGCAGCATTAATGACGGTAGGTGTAAGAAAATGATGATTCTAAATCGAAGTGTTATATTGATTCCCCACCAATTTAGTTGCATCATCGGATGACTCTCTTTGAATCATTGCCCCGTTCGATGTGTCCTTTGATTTGATTTTTAATGGAGAGGATTATGTCTTGATTCGGTTAGGCAAGATGTTCGATGTGATAAGCCAGAGTGATATCCACCATCCATTAATCTTATTCGCTACTTGATCAGGCAAAAGGGGAGCAACCTTAATATATATGGATGTGTTATTAGATGATATTACTCTTCATTTGCTTCCGTATCTTCTCTTTCTTCTTCCTCCAGTCACTGGCATCGATTCTTAACCTAGTAAGTCTTGGTCGTTTACTCTCTTTATCCTCTTTCTTTTTGTCTTTCGAGTTCCTTCCTTGTTTTCTACATTCCCATAGTTGTATCATTTCCATGGTATAAGACTCAAAGATCTTCATTCACCTCGAGAGATGATTTGCTACTTCGAGAGCAGTATGGTATCCCTTTAGATCATAGGATTAGGATTCCAACCCCTGAACATCATCCTCACGAACCACCTCTAGGCTATACTACCTTTTTCCAAGGTCAACTAGCGGGTGGTTTAAGATTTCCTAACCCTTCTTTTCTTCAAAATCTAGCCATTTATTTCCAATACTCGTTATCTCAACTTGCCCTTAATTCATATTGCTTGATCTGTAGTGCTTCCATCATCTTTTAGATTTATCAAATTCCCTTCGACTCCTCGACCTTCCATTATTTCTTCTATCCTAAGCGAGGAGAGCTTGGAGTCGTGCTGTGAGGTCGGGATGTAAATTTTTGGATAAATACTTTATATGATTTTCGACTTCCCATAAGGGAAGGAATTGTTGGGTTGTAAAGGTGCAAACATAGTCCCACATCTAAAACACATGGGAAAGATCATGGGTTTAAAAGGATGGAAAAGTATCTCCATTGGCATGAGGCCTTTTGGGGAGAGCCCAAGAACAAAACCATGAGACATCCTTTTAGGCCCAAAGTGGACAATATCATGCCATTGTGGAGATACAGACATCCTTTTAGCCGGACCCAACAATTGGTATCAGAGCGAGACCGCTCTTCACCGGACTAACCGCCGGATGAGCCATGATCCGGATCTAACCATGTGGGTTGAACCTTAAAAACAAAGGAAGTAGGGGCTCCCGTGTTTGAATCAAGAGGACCAGACACCGGACAGGAAGTCCTAGTAGGTCGGGTAGACCGAGGGGCATGAAGTCCTGGTTGCGGCTGGGCAGGAAGTCCTAGTAGGTCGGATAGACCAAGGGCCATGAAGTTCTGGTTGCGGCTGGGCAGGAAGTCCTAGTAGGTTGGGTGGACCGAGGGGCAGGAAGTCCTGGTTGCGGCTGGGCAGGAAGTCCTAGTAGGTCAGGGTGGACCGAGGGGCAGGAAGTCCTGGTGGGTCGAAGATTCAGACATCAAACGAAGGCTTTCCGTTTGAGGGGGGTCTGTGGTCCTTTGTTTGAGGGGGGGATTGTTGGGTTGTAAAGGTGCAAACATAGTCCCACATCTAAAACACATGAGAAAGATCATGGGTTTAAAAGGATGGAAAGTATCTCCATTGGTATGAGGCCTTTTGGGAAGAGCCCAAGAACAAAACCATGAGGGCTTAGGCTCAAAGTGGACAATATCATGCTATTGTGGAGATACAGACATCCTTTTGGACCCAACGATCCAGATCTATTCCTTTAGATTATAAATAAGACTTAGAATTCTAGAAGTGAGATATCAATTGCTTATAATTCAATGAATGTCTATACTCTAAAACTCTAAGTCTATTTATAGCCCAAGAGAATAAATCTAAATCGTTGATCATAGATGAACTTTCTCTTGGCCGTTGATCCGTTGATGCAATCCTAACCATTGATCAGAGATAGGCTTTGATTATAACCATTGATTAAATAAAGATAAACTTTATCTTTAATAAAAGATAAAGAGAATTATCCTTAGTAATAATTAAGTATTTATCCTTTGTATAATAAAAGATAAAAACTTAATTATATTTTCTCCCTTTTTTTTCTCTTCAAACGCCACGTCCAAGTCTAAGTCTTTTCTCTGGTCAAAGTCTTTTCTCTGGTCAAAGTCAACGGTCAAAGTCAACAGATTGACTTTTGTTAACTTTTTGTAGAATCGTCGGTTGGGTGATTTCTGGCCAACCGGAGTTAGGCTCACCCGAACCCGACTCCGGCCTTTCGCCCTTCGAGCGTGCTTCCTCCCGGCTTCTCGTCCTTCGGACGTCGCACACGTCCTTCTCGCTCCACCGGCGTACTCTTCCATAGCTTCTGCGTCCCTCGGATTGCACCGAGCCCGTCGGCTCACTTCCCCGCACAATCCTTCTCGTCCGCTACGTCTTACGCTCGACTTCCTCTGTACCTAAGCTCCTGCGCTCTTAGCAGAGGGATTAGCAAAACACAGGACCTAACTTAACCTGGTCGATCACATCAAAACTAACTAGGGCACCAACAGGAAGCATAGATATTTTTTTGTGAAATTTCTCCAGCCCTATACTTGGCCTACCTTCTGGCGTCCCGAGCCACCTCCCCAACCAATCCTAGGTCACTATAGATTAGAGTCATCCTTTTTAGCTAATACCGACATTCTATCAGATCTAAGGTTTAATGTGAATTCTTTGGTGGATAACGAGACCCTCTTATACCGAGATGGTTTGAGCCCTAACGCTATTCTACTGGAGAAACCGCTGAGTAAGCCTTCTATTATTTTAGATTTATTTTTATACTGACTAATTCTTCCTCTTCTTTTTGATGTCGAATCATGTTGAGTGCTTCTGTCAGTAAACACCTCAAATGGGATCTTACTACAATAGACAATTGGTGGATCTCGGAGGACGCAACCGAATCTTCAACTACAAAAACAGGAGTCGAAGTGACAAAAAGTGGCGTTACGTCCGACACCAAAAATGTAGTCCCAGAATCTGTCAGTTCTCCTAAGAAGAAGGATTCTAGCAAAGCGTTGGAGACACCGACTCTTGAGGTAGTAGCAACGGAGACAATATCAAAGACTCCTAGGGAGACTCAGTCAAAAAAGAGACGTCGAGAACAGAGAGAAACTTCTCCTTAAGAAGTTACGATTGAGCCAAGAAAGGGTGAGACCAATGCGAGTATTCCAGAGACTCCAGCGAACTTATCTGGAGGAGTCCCTTTAGCAGTCCTACCTCTTTGATCTTTACCATCGGAGGGTCGGACAAAGAGCAAACATGATAAAGAGAAGTCCTCAACTTCTACTACAACTACAAAACCCTCCTCCACTCATCCGTCATTGGTTGTGTGGGATAAGGACCTATGATGATTCCTACTCATCCACCCCCTGAATTCCTCGAAGTACCCCAGAGAAGAGGAGACAAGCTTCTCCTGAAGAAAGAGAGGAGCAATTTAGGCACACTATGGACAATATTCATCGTTATGAGACTGAAGTCCTATCGCATTTGGACCTAGAGGTCTTAAGCGAACACTTGAAGGTTCCTTGGCAAAGTAAGTACTCTTCATAATTTTCTTGACTTAGTATGTATAACATATTTGTACTGATGTCACTGTATAGGCAGACTTGAAAGGAACACCGAGAACTCCACCATCATATCCCACAGGTGATTTCTGATCATAGATGATTAGAAGCTCAAGTGATCGAGCTAAAAAATTAATTGAAGAATCCAACAAAAGACATTGAGGTAGCTCAGACTCAGTAGAAATAGAGAAGACTCGTATGGCTAGTGAAGCTGCCCGGGCTGAGGCTATTATGACTAGGGTTGAGATAGAGAAATTAAAGAAGGATGTCGAGCTTCAAACTACAAGGCTTCAACACATAGAGCAGGATTTAGAGAAGTCCAAAGCTGTTCTTCAATCATCACAAGATGAGATTGTTGAGAATCCTATGAGACAAAACCAAAATTTGCGTAGCAGAAAATAGGATTCCTCGAGCGATCCATGCAAAAAATTTGTACGAGTTTAGATCAATAAGATCCTATCTAATAGGATTTACCTTTGATGCATGTCATTCGCTTATCCTGCTCGTCCAAAGGTTGTCGGATCTCTAGCACGTTCAAGTATCCGTGCCTCTATGTGTATCTACACTAACACTCACTTTTGGAGAAAATTGGTTATGTTAGCAACCCTTGTTGTAGAGCTTGGCCAAGAAGAAGAAGGAGAGAAGAAGATGAACATCCAACTATATCACTTTAGGGTAGAAAAACTCTTTTTATACCCAAGCTATGATAACCTCCATGCATGGTAACCTCATCTTCTTCAATAACCTCTATGCATGGTAACCTCATCTTCTTAAATAACCTCCATGCATGGTAACCTCATCTTCTTCAATGCATGATTAATCATGCATGATGAATTAAAATCCATTCATCAACTTGGTTTAATTTGAGTCTAACTCAAATTCAACCAACTTGAGTCTAACTTAAGTCTAGGTCATCCAATGAGCTTAATTGTTCGTTTAGTCAAATTAAAATAAACTCATCTCCAAATAGAGTGTTATTTATGTGTAACCCAATAGGTTCTTGTAACGTTGGCAATGTCTCTAAAACCATTTTAGAAACATAAGCAATGAGTGGCATCTAGCAATGCATCATTGACTACCTAAGTGACAAAAATATTGAAATCTGACATAACCTCCGTGACTATGATAATATATGACTATGTCCTTCTATCTCGATATTTAAAGTGATCAATGAAGCATAGACCGTGTCATTCTCTTATCAATCTTTATATTTCTTGATCCCCAAGTAGACTCACTCAAGCAAATGAGATCAATATCTCATATTGACACATTTGAACATGGTCATGCATTTCGTAGTCCTACTCTATCAAGAGGCCACAAGATATCATTCCCATTATATGGGAGGAATAAATCTCATCTACATCACTCACATCCCTCCGCATAATTTGTTACATACCCAGTGATCGCCTTTATAGTCCACCTTATTACGGGTGACATTTGACGATACCAAAGTACATAACTCCTTATGTAGGGAACCGTAGTGACTTCAGGTCTAAAGACTATTCATACCAATAGTCACATGAGAATGTTTATGACACTCATATAACGATCCATGAAACTTTCTCATGGCGGGTCAATTCAGTATACATTCTCTAATGTATACCTATGTGTTAACTCAATATCCCATATCCATGACTTGTGAGATCAAGTCATCCAGCTGACCCACATGATAGTCTCAACGCATTAACACTATAAAAAAATCACCATTTTGCTACGAATTTTAAAAAAAAATTCATCACAAATGATTTTGCGATGAATTTCAATTCGTTGGTATAAAGTCATTGCTAAATTTTGCGATGAAATTTCTCATTTCGTCGTAAAATTTTGCGACAAAATAAAAATTTCGTCGCCATCGACGAAAATTCGTTGCCATTGACGATGAATTTTATTCGTCGCCAATTGGCGACGAAATTTTATTCGTCGCCAATTGGCAACGAATTTTGCTACAAAAATCATTTTCGTCGCAAAATTTTGATATATAGTAAGTTATGATAGATTTGCAACAAAACTATTTTTGTCAGTAGAATTCGTTGCTAATTTGTGACGAAACTCATTTTCGTCGTAAAATTCGTCGCAAAATTAATTTTTTTTTTTCCTAATCTCTTTATTTGTTGATTATCCCGTAGATACAATACAATCAAATGATGACATATAAATATCAACATCCACAATAACCTATCCACATCCACAAATAACCTGTTCAATCGGATCGAATCAAGCACACAAATAACCTGTCCACATCCACAAATAGATTTATTCAAAAAAAATTAAAATCACAAGCATCTACATCCATATATATCAATCCATACTCTACAATATCCACATCGATATATAACATACAATCCATATCATAATCGAAACTCTACAATATTTACACATGTCTATAAATCTAAAATAACATCATTATCAACATAATGAAATCTAAATCAGTACATCCAGTCATATAAATTCATATACAATATAAGTAATGTCAAGAGGTATGAGGATGAAGAAAAGATACAATAGCATCATCGTGCTCTTTTTGTTCTCCGAAGACTCTGCTTCCTTCTCCGTCAATATCTTTTCTTCTCCTGCATAAAACAACATGATAAAGAGAAAGTATTATTCTTAAAATTAAAACTTAAACTTATAAACTAAATATGCAAAGACTTACCTCTTCTTCTGAATTTTCTTCAAAAAAATCTGTTTAAAAAGAAATTAACAGTATTACTAAAAATCAATGGTTGATCAACAACTTAACATGAGACATCATAAAGGCAATGGTCTTTCAAATAATTATAAACCAAAACGAATTTCATGCAGTTTCCAAAATTGAAATTACTTAGGGCTTATAAAGTAATAATCAAACCAGACATAGCAATGTTAAAATTCTCCTATTGTGGAGACAATATTGATTTTATCAATCTATAAAACAAGATGGTCAATTTCTCAAAGTCTCCATTATGCTTTTCTCATTTAAGAAAATAATAATGGAGTTCCTATATAGAATAAAACTAATAGTGAGCATGAAAAAATAAGAAAAAAATAACAACAATATAAGCAAATAACTCAGCGGACGGTGGAGTAACAATACAAACATTGTTGGCAAGACATATAATATTAGATTCAGTTTGTGTACTGCTGTAAACTAAAATTGAAGCAACTCCTGCAATCACTTAGCTTGTATGGATTTTCCATGAGAAAACTCAAAATAAACGTCATAGTGTACCTCAACATATAGCCATCTCCAAAGCTTACGCCGTTGCCTAAGTTGGACGCCCTTGCAATATGTCTATTCAACGATGCAGAATTGAACTGGGTTAGAATATACACTTTATTGATTCCGCTGTTGATGCAATTGCTCATCGGCACATCAATCAACCGATAAGCACCTCCAATTGGCACCTACAGATTTTTTTTACGTAAGCTTCAAAAAAAGACTATGATCTGCCACGTTTGGAAGTGCTAACAAAGGGGAATAATCTAAGACAATCATCCTCACAGCTGTTTGGCCCTCTACTTGGTGAGAGGGAAGAGACAGGTTCCAGCTCCCCCGCCAAGAATAACTGCAACGACGAACCCAGGATCAGTCTGCCTCACATCCAAATCTTCAATCTTCAAATAAGACAAACATTCGGGTTTCGTCATTGATAAACTCGCATAGCCCATGGAAGACCTAGGTAAATAGAGATTTAACCTAAAGGAACCACTTTTCTTAATTTGATACCTTGGCATCCATTTTCAAATGGCTCGCCTTGACGGACATGTGGGCGAGGGGACGTTTCTAGTGGTAATAGAAAGAGATCTCCAATGCCGCCAACCCAGCCCGCTCCCCGTGCCTTGCCTTTTTGTAATATTCCAATCAATCGGATGCCACCGTCGACGGCACGGTAGGAGAGGGATAGCTGTCGAAAGAGTCGTTCCGCTGCAGTTAATTAACGCTAGCTGCCATTGTAGCCTCGCCAAAGAGCAACGAGTAGGAAGTGGATGAGGTAGAGGATGAGAAGCGAAGGAAGGTCGATCCAAAGCTGCATACGGATGGAGAATAAATAGAGGGAGGGATTTACCGTTGTGCGAAGCCGTTGCAGTCGTCGGAGGATCCAAGGTCGCCGGGTCACTGGATTGAGGTCGCTGGATTGAGGTCGCCGGATTGGATCGAGGTCGCCAGGAGAAGGGAAATTTGCAAAAGAGAAAGAGAGAAAGGGAAAAAGGATTTGCGTCGACGTAGATAAGTTAGGGTTTTAGCAATGAATCGTGAATTGGTCGTCAAATTAGGGACGAATCAGGGATTTGTCATAAATTTGTGATGAATTTGACGACAAATCTGCATTCGTCATCAAAAATCCTAACTCCCACCAGATCCCTTCTCCTTCGCCAAACTTAGGGACGAATTCATAATTCATCGCCATTTGGCGACGAATCATGAATTCATCGCCAAATTAGCGACGAATCAAGGATTTGTCGCAGATTTGCGATGAATTTGGCGACGAATCTGTATTCGTCGCCAAAAACCCTAACTCCCACCAGATCCCTTCTCCTTCGCCAAACTTGGGGACAAATTCACAATTCTTCACTATTTGGCGATGAATCCCAGATTCGTCACCAAATTAGCGACGAATCATGAATTCATCGCCAAATTAGTGACGAATCCCCTGATTCGTCGCAGATTTGGCGACAAATCCATGATTCGTCGTCAAATGTGGCGATGAATCCGTGATTCGTCGCTAATTTGGCGACGAATATATGAATTCGTCGCCATTTGGCAACAAAATTTGTGATAAAAATTTGTCCATCATAATTTTGGCAACTAAATTATATTCGTTGCCAATTTCGTTGTAAATTGATATTTAGTCGTAAATTTGCGACGAAAATATTTCATCGCAAACTTTCATTGCTAATACCCTATATTTTTGTAGTGTAACATCGTCCCTAAATATTAATGCTTGACTAGAAATGATTAAGAGTAGTGTTCTCTACATCATCTCACTATCGATTCAAATAATCGATATGATATAGATTAGAACTAGCTACCCAAGGACATTATTATACTTAGTTATTTGGCATAAATACAAAGTAAGTATAATAACTAAAAAACTTACCTTTATTAATAATAGAATATGATACAAAAGTCCATAATCAATCATCACATAATTGTCTCTAAGACTACTTAATTCCTATTAGTTTCTGAAAATATATTCAAAAATCTCTTTCACATACACTAAAATCCCAAAAAAAAATGTTGAAATTTATTATCATCATTTGTTTTCAATGCAACATATGTATTTGGGTCTCTATATTTTAGCTCACAAAAAAGTCTAGGGAGATCATCATAATCCTTATCGAAATCATCTACCACCTTATTTAGAGCTTTTACACATGCATAGTATGCCTTTCAATATGATATATGCACTCTAAATTGTGATTTCATCTCATTCTGAATCGTTTTGGGTCTATACTCTTCTGATGCCACACAATGACTTTCAATATGAGAAGCTATAAAAGAATATGTGCATGCAAGATGATCAGTTATTGTCAAGCTAAGATCGCACCGGTGTCACTTTAAATATTTTGTAAACATCAACTCAATATCTCCTCTTGTAGTTATTGTCTATGTGCAATTTTCTCCGTCATAGATTACTTTAACTCTGGTCTTCCTGTATCCTTTATTTTGTATGTGAAGTGTCTTTTCATAGTATATTTAGCAAGTGCATCTTTAAAATATTTTTGCTTTGCATAAACCTACAACAAGAATTTATATATATTTATGTTAGTACTACTAAAATTGAATTGAGTTAACATTATGAAAGTTTAAAATATGTGTTCCCTAACCAACACAAAATTCCTCAAGAGAGTAATCTAGTTCTTGCATTTGCAATGGAACAAGTCTTGAGTTTATTACATATGCATCTTCAGCTAATGGAAACTGTTCTTCAAGGTCATTATATTCGTTAATGTTGATTGGTTCATCTAATGAATAATATATATCATTTGATAAGACTTCATCCACGTAGACATCCCTTTCAATTTCCGCTTCCATTCTATTGTCGTTATTTTTTTTTTGCCACGTATCCTCAAAACGATCTTCCAATCTTGTACTCGTATGTCCTGGGTCTTCCTCAATACTAAGAGATTGTCCAATATTCACCATATCACTAGAGGAAGTTGAAGATGACATATTGACAATACTCATATTTATCTTTGGAGTAACAAATATGTTTCAATTCTCTATTTGTGAATCTATAGATTGCATCATAACTGAGAGCACATCATAGAAACTGGATCTTCCCTGTATTGACACAATAAAAAATTAATCATATTGCAAATGAAATTTTCTATAAATAATGGATAGTGGTTAAAGAAAAAATTGGTAGAAGAAAAAAGGCATCTAAAAATTTATAAAAGAATAGTGTCAAAAAACAATTGATAATGTTAATCAGAAAAAACACATCTAAAATTTTATAGAAAAAATAGCAATTTACCAAAACATACATTTATCAAAGAGAAAAGTTTGATCATCGATAGGATTTTAGTTATCACTGGTGTTGTTATTGGATTGTTTAGAGTGAACAACAAGATGTCACCAACAATAGGATTGGCAAGAGCATGCCATGACGTCGGTGCTTTAGGATTTTTCTAGAGCTGCCAAAATAGTAGTTACACCCTACCTTAGCACGACACCTCGATTTTAAGGAAGCTTCGCATGCCCAAAAGATTTGTGCATTGACAGAAAACAAGAATAGAGACATTGTAGTTGGAGCTGGTCGGGATGTTAGGTTTCATCGATAGGACTTTAGTGGTCTGGAGGAGAGGGATGTTTGTGTTTGGGAGATACATTGCCATAGTGCACCATCGACAACAGACACTCAGCAGCCGTTTGAGAAGGTGCAGTGTTTATGTTTTGGTTTTCTCTGTTCGCAATTTCAAGAAGGTACACTGTCAACTGTGTCAACCGTCGATTTTACTTAGGATGCATATCGCGAGTAGACAGCATGTCACAATGGCGTGGTTTGAATTTGTGTGTTTGGTTCAGATGAACATGGTCATTGGCGCACAACGGAGATGAGCAAACGAGCTTTTTGCAAAAGGGAAAATTGGAATGGGGTACATGATTTGATAAATTAGAAAGTTACCTATGCGATTTGAGAATTTCGGAACTTTACTTGCATGGTTCAGTAAATTACCATAAAAAAATCTCATCATGATTTCCTCTGATATGGAAGAAATATTATCATGATTTGTCATAATCATTTGGACTGACTTGGTGATGGTAACAAGTTGTTTATAAATAGTGGCTTTGAGATCGCTAAGCATACACCTTCAAGAATTATTACATCATCTATGATAAGGTTTAAAGTGCTTAAAGTCTTTTAAACTTATGAAGAATATTAGAGTTTTATTCGAGTGATGGATATCAATGGATGGAGGTATTGTTCGATCATTTTTTTTGGATTTAGTTATTCGTCATGTTTATTGAGCTTAGAGAAACATGATCTTAAGCATTGTATTATTCATCATGTTTATTGAGTTTACGTAAAACATGATACTTTAGTTTTTCTTATCGGAAGCACACAAAATACTAGCAATGAACCAAAAAGTAAACAAGATTGTTGTCGAGCCAAATTAATTACTGTTCCAACGACTTTGCTTTTAAAAATTGCATGAACTAGTGGTTTAAATAGTGTTTCATGGTTAATTTTGGATCGAAATCTTAATCAGCTTGTCTCTAGATGGGTTGGTTATGGTTTCAGCCGGTTAAACTAGGTCAAAGAGTAATTGGTATATTAACTTAGTTAAGGTTTAGAACAGGTTCAGTTTGGCTGGGTAGATTTACATCCACGGTCGTCGTCCAATTTCTACTCTAAACTCACAATTTCACCTATAGAGGAAACTTTCCAAAGACGCCGCGACAAGGGGCCAAAATGAACCTGTGAACAGTGATACCCGAAGAACAAAGAGGAATAGGACAAGGAGAGGAGGTGGTGAAGAAGAAACAATGTTTGTATCTCTCCAGCGCATTGTTTTCTGCAAAAGATGATTATTTATGAGGAGGTAAATCGAAAAATTGTAATTGGCCATGATAGAGAAGGGTATTGTCTCAACTTCACTAAGATTTGAACTCTTGTCCTCTTTTGCAACTCTGCTCCATCGTAACCAACTCAGCTATATTCAGGAGACACCATCACATTGTCGAACTATAAAATCATGTAAGATTTCATAGCATTTATTAGATAAGTTTTGAATTAATATAATTTTTATTTCTTTTCTTTAGATGAAAATTGATAATTTTTAGACCATCATTTTTCATTAATAATGTTTAAAAATTTTAATTCTATTTAATTTTAAAAAAATATATATTTAGGTCATTAATTTTAATAATTTTTAAAAAAGTATATTTAATTTTAGTATTCTAGTAATACGTGAAGAGATTTTAAAAAAGGTTATTTATTCTTTTTATCAAAAGGAATTCTATTTAATTGTTTTCAAGTCATCTTTATGTATTTTTCCCTCTTAGTCTTGTGGCTCGATGGTTGACCTATGGATCTCTCCAAGACCTTGCTCAGGATCAAGTTCCCCCCTAACCTCGATAGGCTTTGGGGCCGACTTCTTCCCACCAAGTTCAATTATATTTAATTCATTTTAAATATAATCATTGTCTACGCCCAAATAGGTATTCCAAAATCTATTTGGGCCCAAAGCCTTTGTGCTATGCCTATAGTTTAGTTTAGATTTGGAGGTGTCAAAAATGGACTCAACCTTCAACCTGATCTAAGTAAACACAAAAAATATCGGGTTAGGATTAAAGTTGGGGGTTTTAGGGTTCAGGTCAAATCAGGTTGGAATTGAAATCTGACCCAAAATTAGGATGAAAAAGTTATTTTGGGCTTAAATTAAATTCTATTTGAAAATTGAGGTTCTTTATGTATTCGGCTACGCACCTGCCGAATCAATCCATTCGGCAGGACCTTCGCCAAATCCGCCCATTCGGCCACGCATT
>NC_133881.1:7127196-7129009 GCF_044706935.1 Curcuma longa
TGATGAGTTAGGGTTTTATTCGATATTTTTAAACGATTTATTTTTTGGCTTTTGCATGAAAATATATTATAAAATAAATTGATTTGATCTTAATTGTCCTATATTGCATAATCTGAAGCTTGATTATAATTTTTGTGATTTAATGGCAATTTTTGCATTAATTGGATTTTAAATTGATTTTAGGGTTAAATCGGACTCGACTCGAGCTCAACCGCGGTCAAATCAAGTCAAATTTGTCAAACCGATCAAGCCAACATGGAGGACATGACTCAGATCGAGCCTGATCAAAATTTCACAAATTTTTGGAAACCCTAAGAAGCCCTAAAGCTCAGATCAAGTCTGGCCGTCGGATTCAAAATCAATGGCTCAGATTGATCAATTAATCAGCCGATTAAAAACCCGAACTTACCCGATGAACAGTGCCGCCGCTACTGTTCATCGTCGTCCCCGCGAGAAGAAGTTCTCCGCGCGACGTACATGTAGGCGCGCCCTCTTCCTCCCAAACCTATTCCGTTGCATTCCTTGGTCTCTGAGAAGCTCGAAGCCGGTTCTTTGGGTATCTTCCGGCAGCTGTTCCGGCGCGGCGAGAGGGTTTCTTCACCGGCGTTCACCTCTGTTTTTGCCTGTTCCAGCCATCCACACCACAATCCGAAGCTACGATTCCTTTTAGGGGTTCTTTGAGGATCGTCCAGCAACCCGGAATCAAGAGAAATTCGAATGGAGCAAGGAGGAAGCAGGGAATTCGGTTTTGCCAGCTGAAAAAGGGGCTTGATCAGTATCTGTTCCTTCCGAGAAGGGTTTTTCCGGGTGATTCTTGATGCTGGCAGCGAGCCAAACACTCCAGAGACCAGACTAAAGCTTCAAAGGGATCAGTGAAGCCTCATTGAGGGTTTACCAGCTTGATTGACAACCAAGCTGTGAAGATTGCATTTGAAATGGGAAGAAGAGGAAGAGTTTTGCAGTTTCTGATAGCATAGTTTTCTGATTTCTGAATTTTCTGTTAAACTTGAATTCTTAGGAACTTTTGAATGTGTTCATGGTTATCTGTTGTTTGGATTCAACTTGTTTTAGAGTTTGCATAGCCTAGTTTTATTTTTGCTTGCCATTTAAACCTGAACCGAAACTCTGATTTCATTTAGGTTGAAGTTTCTTGTTTAATCAGTTAGGTTTAGGTTTCTCATAGTTTTAGTTTGTTTTTGCATTTCGATTAGGAGGTAATTGATTCAAATTGCATCTCATTAAACAATTGCAATTTCCATTTACTTGCCAATTTTAATTTGCATTCACATCTTCATTTGAAAAATACCACAACCCCCATTTTATATAGAAAACCCCAAAAATATAACACATAAGCTCAATTCACGCAAGTTTCTACTAGTCCTTGGAAAAATACGACTCGAGGCCCCTTTACTGCATTTGTGTGAATTAATTGTGGGTTTTCGATAAAATTTCTAAATTCTAATTTGAAGCCCTATCGTCACACCTAGTTTAGGGCTTTTCACTCATCCGATAAAAAATTTAATATAAACCTTCTAAACCCTCAACGACAACGGTCAACGATAATACTTTTTAAAAGCGTTATTTTTGACAAAAAAATCTGCTAAAAGATAACATTTTCGACAACGGTTTTTTAAAAGTGTTGTGGTTGACCCAAAATCAACACTAATAGACAACGCTTTCTGAACAAACGTTGTCTTTTAGTTTTCAAAGACAACGGTTTTGACTAAAAACGTTGTAAATTGAAAAACCACAACGCTTTTGCTAAAAACCGTTGTCTTTGGGGCGTTGTCTATTAACATTTTTCTAGTAGTGA
>NC_133881.1:7129024-7133915 GCF_044706935.1 Curcuma longa
GCGAAGACTTCAGACTTCAATAGAGCAGACGTCTCGAGCAACTCTTATTGATATAGGTTTGATCCTTCCTCGTACGCTTAGGTGAGCTCTATCCCAAACTATCCAGTTAGTCGAGCACTCGCGGTCAAAGACCCTCCCGTCCGGTTCATAATACCCTCACTTAGGAATGATAGTGAAATCGGCCTCGAACGAGAAGCATTTAAGAAGGCACCTGCTTCAACATATAATGGAAATGTACCTGAGATCTCAGAACCGGCTAAGTCTAACTGGGCATATTTTAACTCAACCCGGCGAACAGTGCGTAATTTAGAGGGCCATTCTAAAAGAGCAGCAACTGTCTCTTGGACAAGATGAAAGATTCGCAACCGCCGGAGAATCAGAACAATAACCTCGGAACTGCTCTTTCTTTCCGGAAGTGGCGGATTGGATTTCTTTGAGTCCCGTACTTGTCTGATAGAGCATAGTCTCTGGGTACGACTAAGAGGAGGAAGGGGATGCATAGAGTTGTGGAGTAGCCTCTTTCAGCAGCTGCTGCTTAATATCCGTAAGATGAGTCAGATTCAATAAGTACTATTTCAACTTACTATATTTTAGGGCCCTTCCAGTGGTGCCTACCTTTAGGATTCTTAGGAATGCGAGCTTAGAACCCTCTTTCAAGCATCAGACTCTCTGCGAAGCGGAAGATTCATTAGGAGCAGCGAACTCTCTTATTAAACTATTCACAGAAGGGCTCCCTCGCAAATGAAGTGCTTTTACCCTCTTGCATTCGCTCGAGCACGTCGTGACTTGACTCTAGTTACTATAATCCGTGCACATAACCTGCTTTCCTGTCCTGGCACACAGAACCAGCATCCCTGACAACCGATCTGCCAAGGCGCTGCCACTGATCTGCCAGGGAAAAGCTCACGGACAAGGGCGATCTGCGTGTATTTTTGGGCAAGTGAAAAGCTCACGTACTAATTGCAAGGGAATAACAAGAATCAAGCTGAATGGCAACTGTAGGGGACTCGTACCTCAACTGATCCGTGGGTTTCATATCTTAGCAGCATAGCTTCCATAACGTTTGAACTTGAACAGGAGGGCGGGCACCTGCTTATAAATAACATTAGTGCTTTCCAGTTGCTTTTGTTCTTCCTTAATCAAGAGTCTTTGAGTTGGATCCGGTTCCTCGTACCTCTCCGTACCCTATTGGGAATCACCACACTTAAGAGATGAATAAGGAGAGCGGAAGCTAACAACTGCAACCGGAACATCTTCAACTTTCTAAGCAAGGGGATCGGTCGGGACAAGAGACTTCCTATAATAAGCATGGCCCGAGGAGCTCTTTCCTTTCGCGCAAGAAAGATCGGACTACTACTATACTATATACTTTCATTGTTAAGCAGGTGCCCTAACTGCCGCTGCCCTAACCGTACCTGGGACCCCTGTAGAGGAAATTCAATTCAATTCAAGAGCAGCGGAGGACAAATACACTTGGAAAACTCCTCTTTCTGCTTCCGTTTTTCTTTTCTTCTGCTATTAAAAACGACTATAGATCTACTGTTTTTCTTTCTTTTATTTGTATTCAAAACTACGAAAGAAGAACTTCTTTCCCTCTCGCAACATGGTATTTCAATAGAGAACGCTCGAGAGAACTTATATTATAGATGGCGGTTCTACAATATAACCAGGTGTTCAGCGAGGTTGGGGGGTGCGAGTGCTTAACAGAACTGGAAGTTTACTTCGGAGAAAAAGATATAATATAACGTAATTCGTAGGATAGACGGCTATTATGATTGGTAGATAGCTCGATTGGAATTTATATTATATACAGGCGGTAGGGTATGTAAGATAGGTCTCACTTATAGACGGTAGAAAGTCTAAGATACTAGTATAGTATGGCCTTTCTCTGAGGTTTTTCCGGATTAAACAAATTATCCAGAAGACCCACTCTACCTGGAGCTCGATCGGGCCTCCCCAACAATAGAGTTGAAAACTTCTGGTTCAACTGCCCCTTACATATATTTGGAGAATCATTCCTCTTTTATTGATGGTGCCCATTCAGTGAGAATTAGAGGGTGCCCGGTTCACACCTAAGCCCCTCTTCCATCTCTTCTTCCTAAAGAACTGAACCTTTCCTTTTGAATGCGTGAATGAGTCCAGGGCGCCAGTTGCTCAACTAAAATCCAAGTCCTCTTTCAGAGAGACTTTCAAGGCGATAGGGATCGTGCGTGCCCTTATAAAGGGCGCTAAGAACCCGATATACTTTATAGAGCTGGCCTACAATGCCTTATAGTACATCTACTAGCTCCTGATAGTCATTCTATATGAAGAAAGGCCCTCCCCACTCTCGAGCTCCTTTGAACTGTTCCTATACTCTCTAGCTGAAGCGGAGAAGCACTTTCTGGTCTCTTTCCGATCTCGAAAACAGATAAAGGGCTGAGTAGTGCGCTCTCCTGTCCCGCTTTGAACTAAGCACGCTTTGAACTGAACGTTCTGTTCTCTTGCACTGGATTGGATTTACATAGTTGTTAGTAGAGCCTATTTCCTTGCTGAAACACTCAATTCACGATCGTGCGTCGCTCACCAGCCCTTCCTCAATCAAGACCTCCTCCCCATCTGGTCAGATACTCTGCTCACACTACTCTAGTTGTGCAAACTCCGGCTTCAGGGTCCGCAAAGAAGGGAAGCTTCAGCGACTACATTCCCCTCACGAGCTAGCTTATAATCTATTTAGCCTCGAGAATGCAGAAAAACGACTCTCATCTGCTCCCGGCCAGGACTCGTCCCTGTCCCTGGAAGAGAGACTAGTAGAGTAGAGGTCTAGTGCGAGTGCTCTTTGCTCCTCAATTTACATATTAGGGCCTTGGGAACTTATAAGCACATCATCTATCCGAACCCACACTCCTTGTTAGACCGATAAGCTTTTGCAGCCTACCTACTATAAGCCTACCTCCTAGGACTAAATAAAACTTTAAGCATCGGTCGCCCGAACACTCAACACGGATGCCCACATTCTTGCTTTTAGAGTTGAAGACCGATCCTAGACTATATATATAGGGTATGATTTTGAACCATTACACTATTACAGTCCACAGAACCAATGCATAGAAAGCTCTTCGGGATGTTCTCTTTCTTTGGCCTCAATAAATATAAATTCCTCCCATAGAATCCAATTAGTTTCCTTGTATGCTTCCTCAAGTAGTACAACCCTCGCCAGATCCAATTCTCTGGGAAATCCAGTAGATTAGGAAAAATGCTACCAACGTTGTCCCGTATCATCAGCACTTCTTTCAGGTCATAAGTAGGCACGGGCCCCAACGTTTGAAGGTTTGGAAGAGTTGGTTCAGCAGCTCTTTGATTCGTATACCTAAGGGTGTGATTCTTCTAACAGTAGTAGTACAGATCTATTCAACATGAACTCGGAACGAACTATCTATAAAAGAAGAACACAAATTAAATTGTATGCTACACTGTAATGGGTTTCGATCGGCTGGGTCTCAGTTCTTATTGATATAGTCAAACCTCGCCTACCTACTAGCCCTCATAGTCACTTTCCTCGCTCTTAATCTTGATCTTGAAATTAGACCGCAATTTATTTATATTTTTAGGGGCAAGAAAGAGATCTAGCCGAACCCGACAGCCTAATAGATCTAGCAGCCCTCCCTAAGCTTGATTCTGCCCAGGCCCGGGAATCATGACCAGTCCCTGTAAGTGGGGAAGGAGCCGAAGATTGTAGGCGCTCTACCCATCACCAAGAAGGACGTGCCGCAGACGTGAGATACTATATACCAATACCCGTTATCGGAGAAGTGAGATAATAACTATATACCCGTTATCGGAGACCTAAGAAGAAAAGATTAAGAAAGGGGCGCCTACCTACCTGACCCGCACCAGCCTCTTCAAGCTATGTGTATCTAGACCTGAGTTAGAAAGGCTCCCCAATATATATACAGGGCTTAGTCGTAAATAGCCCCTTTGGCTAAGGAGATAAATAGCCCCAAGAAGATAAATAGCCCCTTTGGCGTAGCAGAGGTACAACTCTTATATTATATACAGTTAGTCTACGCCAAAGGGGCTATTTATCTTCTTGGGGCTATTTATCTCCTTTTACTAGATTTTTGGGCCTTCTTTCCGCTACAGAAGAGGTCATGTAAGCTTGTCTTATCGAGGCCCGGCTAGAAGCACTCACTGCTCTAGACTGATATGGTACACTAATCCCAACTCCTTGTCATCTAAATAGCTGCTGCAACCCTCCCTTACTATGCTTCGTCCCTCAGACCGTCCGATAATGGACCTAGCCGGATAAAGCTTGTTTGATGATCACCAGCCGCACCCGAAAGCTGATTTTCATTATTGAAGCCTGTGCACAAGTTCCCGAGCGGCAGAGCGCATGAATCATAGCATAACACTCCCACCCCTCTCTTGGACCGGACACCGAAAGAATCTACCGAAGCAGAAGCTGCTGCTGGACGACGACTAGCTTTCCCGGCCCATTTAGAATCTTTATTGGTTGATGCCCGGGAGCTCCTGACTCTTATGTTATCCAGATGCCATCTGTCACGCGTCTTGCGCGAGCCTACTCCTTCACACCAGACACGCCTCTTAAGTCAAGTATGCGTGTAAAAAAGAGCTAGGGTCGGCACTCTTACCAATATCCCGGGAAGGCTACGATCACTTCCTCACAAGACCCTTGAAAGCGGGCAAGGTCCAGTTCTTCTCCATTTAAATTTGAGACCTCTTATTATTAAAAGCACCCTATCGGCATGCACCCTGGACTACCCCCCTATTGGTATAGGTCGGATCGCTTAGCCGCCCCACCCCCACTTAAGCTTCGCCCTGAACCACTACTTTGATAACTTGAGCCTGGCATAGGTAGAGTAAGAGAAAGCATCCATCCCATACTTCTCAT
>NC_133881.1:7133991-7159114 GCF_044706935.1 Curcuma longa
ATATTGATTAAACTTAATTAATTAACTACTCATTAATTGTCTAATTTAACAAATTAGTTATTAAACTAATTAATCAAGCAACTAATTACTAATTAAACACGAGTAAAGATCATTTAAAATTCCCAATTTATCACCTAACCGATTCAAATGTATTTTCTAGTTAAGAACCCACTGCACTAGTAGAAAACTAAATTTCTTTCATCCCAACATGTACCTTATAGTTTCAAGCCTCCGTTGATGTTTCACTACTGCATCAAGGTCCTACTGTGAATACTTCAACAGCCTCCATGATAGAATTTCTTGCCGAGCATTGGATTGTCCAATCAGGGCATGAACACCCTTTTGTCCAGGGCAACAACAGCCCCAACGAAGTTGAGATACTTGCAAGCTATTCTGGAAATTGCATCTACTGCAATGTGCCTAGGTTCCATTCCATGTTGCATGCTCTCGACTACCTGATAGCGGTGCCATCACAACGTAGCTCCTCAAGTAATAGATGGCAAGATCTCATTAGGTCAAGTTGAAACTAAATTTGCAAGGGAATTTAGTTCTGCAAATGATAGGCTTACCACACGGATTCCCTGCCCTAAACAACTTCGACTCTAAGCTTTGCTTCCTCTTCTCCTTCCCTGTTGCCCTAGCGATCCAACAATGCTCCGCTGCTTCCCGGCCTACGCTGGCTGTGGCGGCCGTAGTGTGACAGGAAGGGCAAAACATGGGGACGGCGGACAGAGGACGCGGTGGCATCTTCGTGTGCGACGCGGATGAGATGCAGATCGGAGGGTTTGCGTCGGCGGCTCGGGTTGTGCAAAAAGGGGCGATCGGCGGCGTGTGATGGAGGGCGGTGGTGTGCTGCTGGCGAGGAAGGAGAGGCGGCCTCGGTTGTCGGCGGCGTCGGCTGGCGAAGATGGAGAGGCGGCGGCAGCGAGGAGGAAGAGAGGAGAAACGGGGAGAGGGGATCGGCTTAAGAAATCGCGATTTCCTCTTATAATGAGGAATCACAGTAATCGTGATTTAGTCGGCGTAATAACTAGGCTAAACCAACTAAAAAAACCTAGGACTTATTATACGACTGAACCGGTTACTGTAGCGAACCAGATTCAACTTTGGTTCGCTTGGTTCACTAACCAAACAACCTCCGATTTGCTCCAAACCAGTTTCATTTGATTCGTCTTTGCGAGACGAATCTTCTCATCCCTTTTATTTTATCAAAACCTCTTCCATCACGAATCAAACCAATTTGGTTCAAACCGAATCATTTGGTTCACCAACCAAACAATTGCAAATTTGACACCATTCAGTTTCGTTATTTTCGTCTTTGCAAGACGAGTTCCATTCTCCAACTCAACGAAATTTCCGGTATTTTACAATAATCATCAGTGAAAGTCAAGAAATACCTGTTTCCACCATTAGAGATAGGTTTGATGGGTCCACAAACATCAGAATGCACAAGCTCAAGTTGTGAAGATGCTCGCCTTATGTTGTATTTTTTGAATGGCTTCCTCTGCTGCTTTCCTACAACACATATTTCACATAGATGGTTGGAACTGTCAATCTTTGGCAATCCAAATACCATGTTATGTTTAGAAAGTAGCTTTAATGCCTCAAAATTCAGATGCCCATATCGAAGATGCCAAAGAATGGAACTATCCATAGTGCTTGCCTTGAAGCAATTCCCTTCATTGATACTCAATTTCAGTGGGAACATTCTGTTCTTGGCCATTGTGACATGAGTAATAAGATTATTACTCTTATCACGAACACTAAGAGCCAAGTCCTTCATCTCTATATCATATCCTTTCTCCAATAATTGACCAATGCTCAAAAGATTATTTTTGATATCAGGAACATAATAAACATCTGAGATGCATACCTTCTTTCCATTTTGCAATTCAAATATAATATCACCTTTTCCTTTAATTGGCCTTTGTGAGAGGTCTTCGAAGGTGATGTTGCACATTTGTTGCTTCATCGAGCTTTGTGAAAAACTCCTTCTTCCCACACATATGGTTTGATGCTCTTGTGTCTAGAAACCATGTAATAGGCTGGATTAAACTCTGGCCCGTCACATGCCATCAACAATACTGACCCTTCATTGTCCACCTCTTTATTAGCACCCTGCACAGATTAGGCATACAAGCATTCCAACCTATTTTAGTGGAAGGGAGCGTTATTTTGTTTACACCCATTAGTTTATAAGGTTTGATACGACTTGATGGGGATCAAATGGTTGTTCATGTACCTTTATCTTTGGAGAGTTCAAGCGGAGGCTCGTTTACTTATGTTTTCTCATATGAATCTCTTGTCTCCAGCTATCGGGGATCCTATTTCTGTACCAACTCAAGACATGCTTATTGGACTCTATTTATTAACAATCGAAAATCGTCGAGGTATTTGTGCAAATGGGTGCTAATCCATATAATAGTCACTAGTTGATAATCTAATAACTATAGGTATCTAGTGTTCCTATGATGCACTTGGTGCTTATACAGAAAAGAATCAAGTCCTTTGTGGCTATTTATTTCTTCTTAGTGTTAGTGTTATACCAACATTTATTATAGTGATCACATTTCTTGCAAATGCGACATTGAGATTTAGTTTTATCATACCTCCATCCAGTATTTCTACCTCGTCCTTGGCCTTGACCTCGGCTTCTACCACGGCCTCTTCCATATCCATCTCCTTTTTTATTATCTTCATTTCCATCATCTGAGTGTGCTCGTTGAAGTTAGAAGTACGACCACCTCTTCCTATCCATGTAGAAGACTTTCCTTGTTGATGACCTCTTATGTACAATTCATTCTTCTTGAATGATAATTTAGCTTGGAGTGTTTGCTCCAAAGTTCTTCCTTCACTTTTCTTTAATATTCTTTGTTCATATACTTGAAGGGATCCCATAAGCTCTTCCACAGCCATTCGTCTCCAAATCTTTTGATTCCTCGATCGCCACAGTTATGAAATCAAACTTCGAGTCTAAAGATCTTAAGACCTTTTCTACAACTCGAACATCTTTTAGATCTTCGCCATTTCATCTCATTTGATGAACAATGGAGATAACTCGGGAGAAATAATCAGAAATTGTTTCTGAATTCTCTTGTTATAGTGCTTCAAATTGAGCTCGAAGGGCTTGTAGGCGAATCTTCTTAACTTTATCTACTCCATCATATGTTGTCTTCAATATCTCCCAAGCCTCTTGTGATGTTGTTGTTAAAGCAATCAACTCAAAAGCAGCTTCATCTACTCCTTGATAGATAGTGAATAAGGCCTTCTCTCTCTTTCTTCATCGCCTTAAGAGCTTGCTCATTATCATCGCTTGTTTCGGCTATAGTATAGCTGGTCTCCACAAGGTCCCATACATCAAGGGATCCTAATAGAGCCTCCATTTGTATACTCCACATTCTATAGTTGTCTTTGGTTAACTTTGGCACTTGGAGGGAACTCGTCGAAGCCATTAGTGTATATGGCTCTGATACCAAATTTGTTGGAAATTTGGTGGATCTAGGATGAGGAAACAAGAGTGTAAGAAAATCTTGTGAGAGAGTATGAAGAGAATGAAAGAGACTTTCTTGTTGTTCATTTGTTCATCATACAAGGCCCCTTTTATACACTTAGACTCATGCTTCTACAACCTTCTACAATTAATACATCACATTATTAAACACTAAGACAAATGGATTTAGCCTTTTCCATACTAATGACTTGTCATAAAGGAGTTGTATTGAACTTAATAGGATTAGTGCACTTTGTCTTGTTGATGAAGAGTCACATGAAATCAAATTGATTTTGACTACTTCCTTGCAAGGAAGTCCAACTGCGGCATAACGTCCCTTTCGTAGGCCCACAACCATCCCTCTTAGGATGCCCCACCTTCCTGTGCTTCTCCCCCTCGCCCCGACCCTCCAACTCGCGATCGTGAGACTCCCACGAGTGACATCATCTGACTGGAGGTGGCAGGGGGAGGTACCTCCCTAGCCACGGCTGACAAAGGCGCCTTACCCTTGGACGGTTGTTGGGATTTTCGCTGCTTTGGTGCGGCTTCGCCCGTAGTGGTCGAAGAGCGGGCGGAGGCGGCCTGGAAAGCCTCCCTCGAGCCCCGGGTTTCCTCCGGTGCACGGCCCCGCTTTTTATGGCCCTTGGCCTTAGCAAAGGGTCACCGCTCCTTTGAAACAGTCGGAGGTGGGACCTCGACAGCAAGGGGAATGGGGTTGGGCCCCTCCAAGGGGGCGCCCACCTTCACAACAGGAATCGACTGTGGCACTGCCTCGACAGTCTCCGCGGCCACCTCCTCTGAAGCCTTGCTGGAAGAATCCCCCAGAGCGAACAGATCCACCGCGGAAGATAATACCCATTTCAGCTTCTTGTTCATCGCCACACTGTACATTTTCCCGTATCTGGAGGAACAATAGAAGGGAAAGTTTGGGATGGTGAATCATGCACCCTAGTTCGCCTAATATACTACCTCAGAACAAGATGACGAACCGTGGGATTACGTCTCTTCCCTACCAACAGTCGGATTCGATGTTAGCGAACCGACGCCATCAATGTTTAGAGGGTACGGAATGTGAAGGGCACGACGGTTCACCTTATAGGATCCCTCACCGCTGATGATAGAGGAACCGTGCAGGCTAGACCCGACCACGGTTCAGAATCGCCGGTTCGACGGTTCATGGCAGGTCGACCCTTAACCTTAACCGCCCAAGACGGTTACGGTTCACGGTTCGGAACCGCCGGTTCACGGTTCGCGACAGTTCACGACGGTTCGAGATTATTATATTAAAAATTTAAAATGTATATAAAAAAAATATTGAAAAAAGAGAGAAAAGTCGATGTAGTTTAGTAGTGCGTATTCCTTTCTCTCACGCGGGAGACTCTGGTTTGATCTCACTAACGGCATGTAAATATAATTTTGAAATAAATATATAAATAAATTTATTGAATAAGTTTATTAAAGATGTTGTAGTATAGTGGTCTCTATATCCATTTCTCATGCGGAACTCTCGCGTTCGATCCCCACCAATCGCATATTATAATATATTTGAAATAAATATATAACCATATTATATATAATATCGTATTGAAATTATGTATAAAAGTCATTGGGGTACAGTGGTGAGTGTCTACGTCTTTGACCGGTTAGAATTGTTCTCCATCAACGGCGTATTAAAATTGAATTAAATAAATATAAATATAGTATATATATAATTATATTAATTTTATAAACAAAAGGTGTTGTAGAATAGTGGTGAGTATATGTGCTTGTGTTCGGGATGTCCTGGTTCGATCCCTAGCAATGACATGTTAAATTATAATTTAATTAAATAAAAATAAATATATTTTATATAAAAATTTATTGATAATATATAAAAAAATCATAAAATAAAAAAAAACCAAACCGGCCGGTTGAATCGCCGGTTCAAAACGGCTTGAACCGTAACCGGCCCGGCATCCTACCGGGCCGGTTCCGGTTCGGCCCGGCTAACCGGGTCAACGGGCCAACCGGCCCGTTGACCCGGGCCGGGTCCGGGCTAGACCAGGCCCGTGGTCAGGTCTAATGCAGGCTCCCTGACTGTCAGATGAGATATGGTGTCTGCACTGATATCGACGTGTATTCTCGCCCCCCCAGTAGTCTATTCCCATGTGTCCGAACTTAAGACATCCCGCCGTGCCACAGGCAACAGCTAAGAGGCAATCAACCCGATGTGTTGGACCTAATTACGATAACTGATTTAGTCAATCCCTTCAAGCCCAAAAAGCCCACTAGCATCTGCAAAATCCAGTTCTAGGCCCAAGGTCATGACAGTACCCCATCTCTTAATTTGGTCTATCCGACTAAAAGGTGTGGATGCTGCCATTACGTTGAATCATACATCAATGACATGTTAAATTATAATTTAATTAAATAAAAATAAATATATTTTATATAAAAATTTATTGATAATATATAAAAAAATCATAAAATAAAAAAAAACCAAACCGGCCGGTTGAACCGCCGATTCAAAACGGCTTGAACCGGAACCGGCCGGGCATCCTACCGGGCCGGTTCCGGTTCGGCCCGGCTAACCGGGTCAACAGGCCAACTGGCCCGTTGACCCGGGCCGGGTCCGGGCTAGACCAGGCCCGTGGTCAGGTCTAATGCAGGCTCCCTGACTGTCAGATGAGATATGGTGTCTGCACTGATATCGACGTGTATTCTCGCCCCCCCAGTAGTCTATTCCCATGTGTCCGAACTTAAGACATCCCGCCGTGCCACAGGCAACAGCTAAGAGGCAATCAACCCGATGTGTTGGACCTAATTACGATAACTGATTTAGTCAATCCCTTCAAGCCCAAAAAGCCCACTAGCATCTGCAAAATCCAGTTCTAGGCCCAAGGTCATGACGAAGCTGGTCAACCCCATCTCTTAATTTGGTCTATCCGACTAAAAGGTGTGGATGCTGCCATTACGTTGAATCATACATCAATTATCTCGACTTAGCCGCCTAGTCATCTCGGTCCCGAGAACCCTCACTCTGTCACTCCGCCTAAGTCCTCTCGGACAACCACTTGGGGTCTCAGCTATCTCGGCCTAGCCGCCTAATCATCTTGGCCCTGAGAACCCTCACTCCGTCACTTTGCCTAAGTCCTTTCGGACAACCACTTTGCGGTCTCAGCCATCTCGGCCTAGCCGCCTAGTCATCTTGGCCCCGAGAACCCTCACTCTGCCGCTCCACTCCCATCCTCTCTGTCAAGACCCTCATCCCTGAGCCCCCATACAAATAGTCGTCCGATTCAAAAATATGGTTCTATTCAAGTTATCTTTTCTGAGACATAGCCTCTTACAAACGTGGAGAAACTAGAACACAAATATAAGAAACTAAACTAGAACACAAATACAAGGAACACAAAATAAAAATACAGAAGGCATGTCGGTCGGCTCTCTCGGAGGGCGACTGCTCCTCCCAAACTCGCTGCAGGTCCAGGGAGCTAAGGTCCGACTCGCGAGAGATTAGTCCTGCCTCCACGCATTGACGAAGTGCGCCCTCGAAGCCATGTCGAAGCATGTTGCTGCTCCTCTTGGACAAAGCCTTGAAGAACTCGGTAGACTTGAAGAAAGCCTCCCGGTGCTCCTCTCGGCGGCACCTTTCCTCCGCTTCTCGCTCCTGCAGTTTCTGCCTCAGGACTTCCACCTCCGCCCGAGACGCCTCCAGCTCGGCCCTCAACGGCGCTAGCACATCCGGTTGCCCTAGCGGTTGGGGAATCTCCCTCGGGGACGACAGGTAGTTGTACCAGTACTACACTAGTGGAGGGCAATGCAGCCTGGAGCTCCTCCATTGCCGATCGAAGTTGCGCCTTCACAGCAGCCAACTCCTCCACCGCAACAGCACGCTCCTGCTAACTTCGCCGAAAGGCCTCTTCTAGGTCCTAGGCGGTGCCTCCAACTACCTCCGCCCTCTGGACCAGGTCTTCTGGAGCCGAGTTGTTGCCCTTCGCGCTGGCCAACTCCCGTTCCAACTATTGTATATAATCAACATTAGCTAGGATCCACTCGCATCATTTGGTGGCCTCGTGGCTGGCCTCCTCCGCTCCCCTTTGAGCCTCCTCAGCTCCTATAGAGTAGTCTCCCTCAACAGGGTCTCCAACCGCTGTTGATATTGACTGTACTCCCGGAGCAGCAGGGGCATGTGCTGGTGGAGCACTTGCGCCTCCACCACACCCCGTCTGAGTGTCCACATGATGTGATCACTCACCGCTAGGAATCCCAGATTAGGAAAGGTGTTCTGCTTATAATCTCGCAACATCTACGAGTTGGTGGGGATGTCCTCTCGAGTTTCCTCGGCTGGCCACGTGAATTGGGAGGCGTAGCACCAGGCAAGGGTGGACTCTGGGTCTCGACTCAGGAGTGGAGCTGTCGGCTTCTTCATCTCCCCTACTGCTACCACTTCTTTGCCCCTTAGTCATTTCCAGGGTCGTGTCGCCCTCATCACTAGAGGGACAGACCAGTCGCCTCCTTCTAGGAGTCTCAGCATCGGCCTCGGACGACGACTTCTACATAGCTCTGGACACCGACCTCTCAGTTAGTCGGTCCTGGGGCTCAGGAGAGTCCCGCCCCTCTCGGGGGCATTTCTTCGAGAGGCGAGGTTTGGTTAGACGACGTCGGGTTCCCTCGGGAGCTACCCTCATGTTCATCGCGTGCGCTAGAGACGATTGGGCTACTGATTTCCCCTTCGATGCCCTTTTCACCAACTTCTTCGAGGGAAATGGATTTCTCTGGGTGAGCTAACCCCTCCGCTTGGTCACCAAGCATTGTCAAGTGTGCCGCCGAAGGTAAGCTCCCACTTCAGCTGCTTGCTCAAGGAAGCCCCATGCATAATTTTCTTTAGGGACCCTTCTAGAGGCACTTCGACGGGGCTCAGCCTACCCCGGTACAATAGTCGCCCAATGTCTCTACATATGCTGACTCATTTTGGTAGTTGCCCAATACAGATGGCGTGGGGAGGTCATCCAACCAGGGACTAGGCCAACAGTACGGTTATGATGGCTTCATGAAGAAAAAGCAATTTTTCCATCCCTTGAGAGAGGATGGACAATCTCCTAAGAACGTGTAACGGGATTTTGCCGCAAAGTAAAAGACGCCAAGTTTAGTTTGGCGCAGATAGAAAAGGTAATGGAAGGTGATGAGTTCTAAAGGTATCTGGTAGAGGCGGAAGAGGATAATGGCGCTGCAGATCAGGCGGTAGAAGTTAAGAACTAGTTGGGACAAGAGATCTGGAAGTAGTGGGATGACTTCTGGAAGTAAGGGTGAAGGGGAAATCGCAGCCCGCCTGCCAGCTAGCTCTCGAAAAAGGTCACATAGCCCGTCGACGGGTCATGAGGCCGGTCCCTAAGCACCGGAACCCTGATCTCATGGTCGGTTGGGATGCTATAGGTCTCTCGTAGGCGCCCAATGGCAGCCGGCGTCATCGACGACCTCTGAGACTCGTACCACTTGTTCGCAGTTTCTACTTAGGCCATGGTAGACACTTGAGGGAAGTAGGGAAGGAGACAACGAGGAGAACAATGAACAGCAAGGATTTAAGACAGTACTAATCCGAACCTTGCCTCCCCTCAGCATCCCCTTATAGATATACCTCAGCTAGCCCCATGATCTTGAGCCGTCAAATCAAGCGCTCCTTTGTTCACCATCGAATCCGACAACCGAAAGGTCAGAGGATCACGCAATCGACCCCATTCATGATTAGTGAGGGCGTCGCCCGAAGCGTCAGATAGAAGTCATCAGAACCATTTTATGAGACGCCATAAAGACCCCTACAGGCTCAACCGTAGGATCTCGTACAGTGCCTATCACATCACGATAATTCTCTCTCTCCGTGGGTGATGCGCTGTGTGCCACCAACACAATAGTCCAGTCAGTCGGACTGCGCCTCCTTCAACTAGACTTAAGGGAGAGGCTTGTGATGCAGGTGATATAGACGATGTGGCTCCCGTTGGACAGAAAGTCAAGGGTAGGATAGTGGTCAAAGTCAGGTTGAGGTGGCAGGACGAGTTAACATAGATCCGGCTCCACCAGGTTGAAATAACTTGCGCCTTGAGTTCAATCAAACCGTAATGGGGATATCCTATGGGCCCGGGCTTGGCTCACCCTATCAAACCCATCTTGGCCGATCCACTTTCAGCCATACTCATCTCGGCTAACCCTGCCTCAGCCGGCTTCGTCTCGACCGTAATCATCTCGGCCAGCCTCATCTCGTTCAACCTCGTCTCGGTCGTAATCATCTTGGCCGATCTTGTCTCAGCCATACTCATCTCAGCCAACCCTACTTCGGTCCACTCCATTTCGGCTGTAATCATCTCGGCCAACCTCGTCTCGATCATAATCATCTCGGCCAACCTCATCTCGGCTAACTTCATCTCAGCCATAATCATCTCGACAAGCCTCGTCTCGATCATCTCAATTACCTATTCTCAGTCACTCCATCTTGCTCTGCTTTATCTGAGGCCCTCACCTCAGGCCCCAGAGCGTTAGCACGACACACAACTGCCCAAAGAAGAATGTATTCACAGGTATCGCAGATTTGGTCTCCTCCGATACCCTTTCTTTTGCATGTTCGGACAGAGGATGTGCCAGATTGTCAGACATGGTCTCCTCCGATACCTCCTCTTCTACGCATAAGGCCAAAGAGAATGCACAATTGTCAGACCTGGTTCCCTCCGATACTTCCTTTTTCTGTAGATACAGCCAAAATGGAAGGAGAATCAGAAGGAATTTCCTTCCTCGGCAAGCAGTCGTAGGCAGGGAGGAAGACGTCACCCTGCCATCTGTGGGGAAGCCCAGTGCAGATTATAAAAAGACCAACTTACTACAATGTTTGAGGTTCGATCCCTGAAACTCTGCTACTACTACTTGCTTTCTCTTTCATTTTACACCATTCTCATTGGAACCCTAATTTGAGCGTCGGAGTGGCCTGCCGGAACTCCCCGACATCAGCCTAAGCTCTTCTTCTAAGTGTGCTTTAGGTTCGACTCAGGTCCGATCCTTTGGCTCAACCCAGAGATCATCCTCATTAGATAGTTCGTTGACTGGTGGCTTGATCATTTACGGTATTTGACCAGAACATTGGAGAAAAAATTACTTGATCTTTAGGTGCGCGACCTCTATGAAGGAGAAGCTGGAAGCTTCCTGCGGCGCGCAGCAAGCGTGATCCGGCGCCCTCCTCGTCCTCGCTCCTCGTCGACTGGAACTCCTATGCAGCCGCTAGGGCCGCCGAGGACAGCGGCTCCTCCGTCCTCTCCTCCTTCGAAGCATTTCACGGCAGAGATCACGCCCGATTTGGGAGAACGAAGAAGAAGAAGATTGGGGAGGAAAAAACAGTGAGAAGGAAGAAGAAGAAGGAAGAAGAACGAAGAAGAAGAAGTTTGGGAAAAGCAGTGAGAAGATTGGGGAGGAGAAAACAGTGAGAAGGAAGAAGAAGAAGAAAGAACGAAGAAGAAGAAGATTGGAGAGGAAAAAGCAGTGAGAAGGAAGAAGAAGAACGAAGAACGAAGAAGAAGAAGAAGAAGATGGGGGAGGAGAAGAAGTTTGAGGCCGCAGGTGTGGCAGAAGCGGAGATAAGTCTTTCCGTCGTTGTTTTCCGCACGATTTGGGAGGGATGTATTTTGACAAAATAAAGATCCGCTGATGGATTTATTTTCTTTCCTTTGTAAAAATTTAACAAAGTAAACAGTGGATGGATGAATACGGAGGAAAGTTTTCCGCAGTTTTTCTTCCGCACTTCTAAGTAAACGGAGCCTTAGGGTTGAAGGACTCGCAAGTGGTCAAATGAGCCTCTTATGTTCCTCACCCAAACTTCGATTCGACCTTGATATATAATTCTTAACATCTCTTTCATTACTCTTAAAATCAAATTAAATATTAATTTAGCAACCGAAGAATTATGCTGCCAAATCAATCCATCATTTATTAGCCACTGACCTTTAAGTAAACACATCAAATTCTCATACCAATTCAATCACTCTTTATCAGTTATTAATTCTTCACTCTCTCACTCTTATGCAAACACAAAACACGGTGAAGTCCTCATGCATAAGCATCAGGGTTGCTAAGCAAATACGCTTCGGTTGCCTTGAGCACTCCCACCCCTCCTTCCCGCAAATCTTTCGCAATCTCCTCGTTGAGAGGCTCATCCCCAACCGTGTCGACGCTTATCTTCACCTTCGCGACGCACGAATCCGCGCCCGATGCTTCGAAAGTGGTGTCGAACACATGAGCTTTTAGCACGGGACCAAGCAGTGGACCTTCGATGACACTGTAGACTAGTCTGTGAGTCACATCATCCAGCACTTCGACTTTGTTCTTGGTCACACCTCCGGGTCCGGCTGTATTTCAGCGAACAGAAACGTTAGGAATTGAAAGGGAGCAATTTATATATATAATTTGTGCGTGCCAACCAGACCTGGGCCGAAGTGGAAGATCTTGATGGACCCGACTCCGCCGTCGCCGATGATCTCCGCTTTAGTGAAGAAGTCGGGCATGATCTTGGGGAAGAAGTTGTGCGAGTCCCAAACCGTCGACTTCCAGACCCTGCTAAGGGAGGCGTTGACTGAGACCTCGTCGGTGTAGGAACTGGCCACCATGTTGCTGCTTGAGATGCTTCTTAATTCGAGGAAAGGAGGAACTGTGCTTAAATGACGCTGAGGGCTTGGTTTATATAAAAGTCAGTGGTGAAGTGCCGGCTTAGCAAGGGAGTCTGGAGTCAACGTTTGAACAGAGAGCGGTGGATGGATATATATGGATCGACTTGCGTGATTTGGAACGAGCTGTCGACTTTTTCACGCATGCTTTTGAAGTTCAAAGTTCTTCGAAATTAAGGAAAGGATGGCGAGTGGTTAATTTGCGTTTGGTATTAGCTAGAATATGGCTCTTAGCACTTTGGTGAAGTCTAGGCAGAAGCTTCCGTGGAAACTTCCTTAATTTGTAGGATTTTTTTTTTCTTCTACTTTTCAGTTTACTTTCTATGCTGCAGGCCTGCAGCTGATTTTTAATGTTAAATAGAGATGATTAATTTCTGCATGTTTTCCTTAATATTTTTTTATAATTTAAATATTTAACTAATTTGGATATGACCGATTCCACCTCAAAAAAAAATTTCATTGTAAATTTAAAAAATAATAAATAATCTGACACTCTTAATCGAACTATTAAAAATCAATCACATCCGACAAATATTCTTATTAGGACCCGAAATACTTTTCACTATAAAAAAATATAGATTTAACAATGAATTTTAACAACAAAAACCATTAATTATAAATCTGCAACACAATCAACAAAAAATAAAAAAAGAAATCATCACTAATCAGCAATGACATTAACAACAAAAATGAAATTCATCTCAAAACTAGCAACAAAAAACTTTAATCGTAAAATTTGTTGCCCAAAAAATTATTGTCATAAAATTTATCACTAGATTTGTAATGAATATATATTTCGTCACTAACTTTATAATGAATTTAAATTTGTTCACTAAATTTGGAACGAATTTAAATTTCATCATTAATTTTGTAACAGATTTAAATTTCATCGTCAATCTTGCAACAACTTTAAATTTTATTATCAAATTTATAACGAATTTAAATTTCATCGTTAAATTTGCATATTTTTTGAATTAAATAGGGATTAAAAAATTTTATTTCAAATTTTGAATTCATCGACTAATTTACAACAAATTCAATATTTGTCGTTATATTTGCAATGAATTTAGTATTCATCGTAAAATTTATAACAAATTTTTAATTCATCGTCAAATTTCTAAATTTATCATATATTTACAACAAATTTTAATTTCATTGCAAAATTTTGAATTAAATAGGGATTAAAAAATTTTATTTCAAATTTTGAATTCATCGACTAATTTACAACAAATTCAATATTTGTCGTTATATTTGCAATGAATTTAGTATTCATCGTAAAATTTATAACAAATTTTTAATTCATCGTCAAATTTCTAAATTTATCATATATTTACTACAAATTTTAATTTCATTGTTAAAGTTTGCAATGAATTCCAAATCCGTTTCAAAAAAACCAAAATTGTGAATTTAGATGCAAAACCTAAAACCTAAATTGTGAATGCCTGACTGCTCTCATGACCTCGCCTCGGATTCTCTCTGGCTAGCGATGGTCAACGCGCCATTGCCACAAGGTTAGGCGTGACCTCGGGTGCCGATTGGTTGTGACCTTGAGTGACATCTCAGCTTGGTCGCGAGGTCGGTTGACCGTGAACTCACTGGCTGCTAGCTTGGCTAGGCATGAGATCAGCTCGCCCGCTGGCTTGGCCGACCAAGAGCCTGGCCCCAACTGTGAGATAGAACTCCATCTTTGTCTTCCACCAATAGCAAACTTATCCCTCGAGGAGTATCTCCAAGGCAGATGGAGTCACTCCTCAAGCTTTGATTGATGAATGTCATACGGAAGTCATTTTCCTCACTCTAATTTTATCTTGTATTTTAGGAGGATTGGATGAGAAGTGGTGTTGGTACCCTCCTCCTCTCCTTGACCATTTGTTAGAACAATTTGATTTCTACTTGCATGAGAAGTTCCTAGCCAAAAGGCTTGTCTTTTCTCAAGAGAGCTATAGAGAACAATTTGTTATATAAAATAGGTGATGCCCATTAGAATTTTGCTTGATGTTATTAGCCATTTGGACACTGTAGACTAATGCCCTTTATGCCATTTCCAAAGTCCTGATTGAACAAAAGAAGTGGAAAGCGTTGTGTTAAAGAAATGTAAGGTAAAGTGTTACTTGAAAGCAATTCTCTTTTTATTTTTGGAGTTCGTGGAGCATTCATTTACTAAAAAAGCTAAAACATGTATATTATGTCAATACTCCAAGTTAGATTCCAAGGGTTTCTAATTATAGATTAGACTTTAAATGAGCTCAGGCGGGGCGTGAGCTTGGCCCCAACCGCGAGATAGGGCTCCATCTTTTTCTCGAAGGGGTTGTTGGGTAAGAGTTTTGTTTGCTTTTTGATTATTTTGATTGTTAATCACCCCCCCTCTAGCGTGTGTATCGATCCTACACTAATGTGATCATTTGGTTAATGTATTGATTTGATAATTTGGATAATTGCCGTGTGGATTGTTTCATTTCTGTGTTGAATGTTTGTAACCAAATTGATCTCCCATGTTTTAAATTTCATGCATTATGTTTGAATCAATTGATGCTCATTAGGTGCTTGATGAAATATTTCTTCCACTTGATACGTTTTAGTTTTGCAATTCTATTAATTTAATTATTTATAATGTTTTGTTAGTTGTGCTCGTTAATTAGATGATCTTGTTGCGATATAGCTTAGTTTTAATTTCATCGCGATGATTAGATTATGTATGCTTTATTTTATGCTTTCATAGAGTAGATTAGATTAGATTTATCTAAAGATAAAGAGATCTGAAAAGCACTCAAGAAGAGAGTTAGAATGGTACCGAGGATAGGTCCCCGTAAAGTCACTCCGACACTCAAATTAGGATTTTGCATAAGGAATGAGTTTTAATGACTTGGAAAAATTAAGATTAATGTGTGCGTACCTGTGCTCATGGGTATGGGCAATCTTTTATAGTAGTTGATATAGTCGTCAATTTGGGTTGGGCCCACCGGGTTAGCTCGCCCCGCTAAGCAATTTAGGCGGGTTGGATTGAAATTTTATCAATCCATTTTAAGATGGATTTAGATGGGTTGACCCGCCTAGGCTTATGACCCACGTGGGTTGACCCACGGCAGAAGTTTTTAAGGAGTTGGCCCGCGGATTGAGAAAATTTATTTATTTATTTTAAAATTTAAAATTAAAGTAGAAAACTCAATGAATTATTGAGTTTGATCCGTCTAAATTACAATTCAAATTTAAAAATTTCAACTCAATCAATTTAAACTGTAATATAAACTTAAAATTTTTAATATTTTTTTAATTTTTTAACAGGCCCATGGGTAACCTGCAACCCACCTTAGGTTGAATAGGGTTGGGGATTTCCCAATTCGTCAAGTTGATGGGTCAGCCCGTCTTGCACCGCCATATGATGAGTTTTTAATGACTTGGCCCACCCCTCTATGGGTTGGCATGTTTCACAGGTCTAGTAGTTGATCTCTGAATATTAGCATCCCCTTAGAAAATATTCCAAGATACCCATTTCAGTTTAGAAAGATTCTAATTATTCTTATCCTTTAGGGATATTTTTCTATTTTTTCGGAAGAAACAATCTTAGGCTTCCCTGATTGTGCAGGTTGACCGTCTCTTGGGATTAAGCAGATGCAAAGGTTGAGACTTGAGCCTGATATGGGTTCGACACGTGATATCAAGTGAGTGCCGAGACCTAAGCCTGAGGTCGAGACCCAAGGCCGAGAAGAGGTCGGCACGAGATGTTGCATGAAGAGGTCGGAGGTCGAGACTCGAGGATGAGAAGAGTCGGCATGAGATGTCGAATGCATGCCGAGGCAAGAGCTCGAGGTTAGGACTCGAGGCCAAGAAGAGGTCGGTACAAAATATCAAATGCATGTTGAGGCTAGAGCTTGAGGTCAGGTCTCGAGGTCAAGAATACGTCAGCACGAGAAATTGAATGCATACCGAGACTAGAGCTCAAGGTCAAACTCGAGGTCGAGAAGGGGTTGGCACGAGATGTCGAATGTATGTCGAGACCAGAGTTTGAACTTGAGCCTTAAGATCGAGAAGAGGTCGACATGAGATGTCGAATGCATATTGAGGCCAAAGCTCGAGGTCAAGACTCAAGGTTGAGAAGAGGTTGGCATGAGATGTCAAATGCATGCCAAGGCTAGAACTCAAGGTCGAGACTCGAGGCCAAGAAGAGGTCGGCACAAGTTGTTGAATTCATGCTGAGGCCAGAGCTCGAGGTCAAGAAGAGGTTGGCAAGAGATGTCATATTCATGTTGAGATCAGAGCTCGAGGTCGGACTCGAGGCTGAGAAGAGGTTAGCACGAGATGTCGAATGCATGCCGAGACTAGAGTTCAAGGTTAAGTAGAGGTTGGCATGAGATGCCAAATACATGTCAAAGCTAGAGCTCGAGGTCGAGACTCGAGGTCAAGAAGAGGTTGACACTGTTATATTTGAGAGGTATCCTAAGGCAATCACTTTACGGTTATACTATTTATTGGATAAATAAAAATTCACTATTTAAGTGCATATTTTCTATGTGTTTGATTAGATCTTAAACTCATTTACTGAATATCCGCAATACGATTCATAGCATGAGAGAATTTGTAATTGAATCATAATTAGTGAGCATATCTACATGTGCAATTATTAATGTATTGAAATTATCCTTAGTCAAGGATGATGAGCACGAACATCATCGATTCTGTTGAGACTAGCACATTTTAAACTTATTTGTTTACCAAGCATCCAATCTCACAGCTGGATGTTGGGATGTATACTATAAGCCTAACTTTTTGTATAAATATCTATTTTAAAATAATATCAAATGAGAATCACATTGGTCAAATGTTTGCATTTCTTATGTAATGCAGTTGTCCATTTAATTTATATTGTAGATAACATGGTGTGTGGTGCCACACAGAAGATCATGTTATCGGTTCCTTATAAATTATAAATAGTAGCTCACAACCAAGATGGATAGGGACAAACCATTGGAGTGGTTGTAGTGTAATTGATATTAGTTTATTTTAACTATTAAATTACACTAGTACACTTTGTGTGTATTGAGCAGGACCGTTTGAGGTCGTTCGATTTATACTGACTATATAATCAAACTAGACCTTTATTATTATGGATGTGCATGATTTTAATCTCTATATAATAACAAGCACATATACTTAATATGTATTTCTTTAATTCATCAAAGGGTAAGATTTATTCGTTAAATCAAAAGGCCCGATGAGTTGGGAGATAGTATTATGTATATGGTGTGTTGTTGATTATAGAAGAAAACTGTGTCCTAATATTTAGGCTGATGATGTCCCCTTGAGGAGCTCATAAGGATTATCATGTAAACCCTGCAGGTGGACTTAGTTTCGCATGATAATAAAGTTGAGTGGTATTACTCTTGGATTCAGAAGTTAATTAATTGAGTTGTCAGTAATTCAATTAATTGACGGGCATACCATATCTTAAATACAGGGAGATTAATGCACTCATGATAAAATGAGCTCATATTATAATATGGGATTAGTGCGGTAGTTCAATAATAACCCTTTAGTGGTATGGATTATTATTGATGGACTTGAGTTGGGTGTTCAGGGAGAACACAGGAAACCCAAGCCCATCAGGAGGCCAAAACCAATTCCTCCTCTAAGTCCCTATTGTAGCCTCTGGATTAAGCCTCGTATCCACCCATAAGAATTTCATAACGGAAATTCTTAACAGAAATCCTTAACAGAATTTTTTACAGGAAAAATTCTTAACAGAATTTCTTAACCGAAATTCTTACAGAATTCTCTCAAGTGGATACGAGCCTTTATCTATAGGCTACAACAGGGACCTAGAGGAGGAATTGGTTTTCGCCTCCTGATAGGCTTGGGCTTCCTGTGTTCTCCCTGAACACCCAACTCGAGTCCATCAATAATAGTCCATACCACTAAAGGATTATTATTGAACTACCGCACCAATCTCATATTATAATATGGGCTCCTTCTTATCATGAGTGCATTAATCTCCCTGTATTTAAGATATCGTATGTCCGTCAATTAATTAAATTACTGACAACTCAATTAATTAACTTATGAGTCCAAGAGTAGTATCACTCAACCTTATTATCATACGGAACTAAGTCCACCTGCAAAGTTTACATGATAATCTTTATGAGCTCCTCAAGGGGACATCATCAGTCTAAATATTAGGACACAGTTTCCTTTTATAATCAACAACACACCATATACATAATATTATCTCCCAACTCATCGGACCTTTTGATTTAACGAATAAATCTCACCCTTTGATGAATTAAAGAAATACATACTAAGTATATGTGTTTGTTATTATATCGAGATTAATAGCATGCACATCCATAATAACTAAGGTCTAGTTCGATTATATAGTCAGTATAAATCGAATGACCTCAAACTGTCTTGCTCAATACACACAAAGTGTACTAGTGTAATGTAATTGTCAAGATAAACTAATACCAATTATACTACAACCACTCCAATGATTTACCCCTATCCATCTTGGTTGTGAGCTACTATTTATAATTTATAAGGAACCGATAACATGATCTTCTGTGTGGCACCACACACCATGTTATCTACAATATAAATTAAGTGGACAATTACATAAGAAATGCAAACATTTGACCAATGTGATTCTCATTTCATATTATGTTGGGTTGTAAGGGTGCAAACATAGTCCCACATCTAAAAACACATGGGAAAGATCATGGGTTTAAAAGGATGGAAAGTATCTCCATTGGGATGAGGCCTTTTGGGGAGAGCCCAAGAACAAAACCATGAGGGCTTAGGCCCAAAGTGGACAATATCATGCCATTGTGGAGATGTGGACATTCTTTAGACCCTACAATTGGTATCAGAGCGAGACCGCTCTTCACCGGACTAACCGCCGGATGAGCCCTGATCTAGATCTAACCATGTGGGGACCCTCGGGAAAAACAAAGGAAGTTAAGGAGGCTCGGACCATGAGGGACATGGCAGCCGGACCATGAGGACATGGCAGCCGGACCATGAGAAATGGCAGCCGGACCATGAGAAATGGTAGGGGAGCTTCCAGTGGTCCTTTGTTTGAGGGGGGGATTGTTGGGTTGCAAGGGTGCAAACATAGTCCCACATCTAAAAACACATGGGAAAGATCATGGGTTTAAAAGGATGGAAAGTATCTCCATTGGGATGAGGCCTTTTGGGGAGAGCCCAAGAACAAAACCATGAGGGCTTAGGCCCAAAGTGGACAATATCATGCTATTGTGGAGATGTGGACATTCTTTAGACCCTACATATTATTTCAAAATATTACAAAATAGATGTTCATACAAAAGCTAGACTTATAGTATACATCCCAACACATTGTTGATTAGTGTCGCTGGCTATTGGAGTGCTCTTCATCGTCAGAAATTATTTTCAACCATTGGAAAAATTGCTGTCGTGGGCCATTGAGTACTCTTTGACATCGGAAGCTTGTGAAGATTCCAAAAATTATTCCATCTTCCTTGGGAAGGTATTGACCATTTGTCCTGTTTTAGCGATCAAAGGTTGACGACTGAAAACTACACCAGAAATATAATTATAGATGATAGTTAGAAAACCTTGAAAAATGATCGCGATAAACGTTGTTGCGTATTTTCTAGAATTAAATTTTTCTCTTGTATCGATCGTAGTCGATCATCGACTAGTACCGAATATGGTGATGCGACTCGTGGCTTTGAAAGTCATCCAGACGAAAGCTTGGCATGGATCATTAGTAGAGACAGAACTTTGATAAGGGCCGCTCGATTGATACCAACCTCGCTCAACGTCATCTATCAGGTACGCGTAAAATAATTATTATTCTAAAAAATTTTAAATTTCAATTATGTCATGTACTTGTTATATCCAATATGCATATATTGCGTGTGTAATAATAATTAATTTTTATTATTATAATTTCTTTCACTGTGTACTTTTACGAAATGTGTAAATACGCGCAACGTATCAGGACGATCCCAACAGGCACGAGATGTCGAATGTATGCCGAGCCAAAGCTTGAGGTCAGGACTCGAGGTCGAGAAGAGGTCAATATGAGATGTCAAATGCATGTTAAGGCCAGAGCTTGAGGTCGGGACTCGAGGTCGAGAAGAGGTCAATATGAGATGTCAAATGCATGTTAAGGCCAGAGCTCGAGGTCGAGAAGAGGTCAATATGAGATGTCAAATGCATGTTAAGGCCAGAGCTCGAGGTCGGGCGTCGAGGCGAATAAGTGGTCGGAACTTAAAGTCAGGAACTTGGAGGTACCAAGATTCATTTTTGATCCGTAATCAAAACCAGTATTGTACATTTAACCAACTATCCTCTCGACATTTCTCTAAACCTCTTCTTTCTTATTTTAAGGCCATGTAGTAATCCTGGGGCCCTCATGTGATGAGCACGTGATCACTTAGAGATTCCACCGTATCACAAGTATTCCGATTTAGTCTATTTGTAGGAGGTGAAGTCTGAGTGGCTGAACTTGTGTTGAGTCAGATGTCCTAGCTAAATTAGAGAAGGAATATTAGTAACGGTCATGATGATGAAAGGTCAGTCTTAATCGCTGATGAGAGGCATAGGTGCTTATCATTTTTATTCTTAGTGTGCATTCAAAGATGCTTTAATGATGGTGTGCATCATCAACCATGCGACATTAATGACGGTAGGTGTGAGGAGATGATTTTGCTAGCATGGTTCTAAATTGAAGGGTTATACTAATTCCCTGCCAATTTAGTTGCATCATTGGACGACCCCTTTGAATCATTGCCCCGTCCGATGCGTCCTTTGATTTGATCTTTAATGGAGAGGATCATGTCTTGATTCGATTAGGTGAGGTGTTCGTTGTGATAAGCCAGAGCGAGATCCACCATCCCTTAATCTCTTTTGACGCTTGATCAAACAAAGGAAAAACCCTTATATATATGGATGTGTTGTAGGGTTGTGTTGATCTTCATTCGCTTCAGCATCTTCTCCTTCTTCTTCCTTCAATCACTGACACCAATTCTTAACCAAGTAAGTCTTGGTCGTTTACTCTCTTTATCCTCTTTCCTTTTGTCTTTCGAGTGTCTTCCTTGTTTTCTACATTCCTATGGCTGCGTCGATTCCTTGGTATGAGACTTAAAGATCTTCATTCACCTTGGGAGACGATTTGCTACTTTGAGAACAATATGATATCCCTTTAGATCATAGGATTAGGATTCCAGTCCCTGAACATCATCCCCATAAACCACCTCCGGGCTATACTATCTTTTTCCAAGATCAACTAGCGGGGGTTTAAGATTTTCTATCCCTCCTTTTGTTCAAAACCTAGCCACTTATTTCCAATGTTCGTTATCCTAACTTCTCCCCTAATTCATATCGCATAATCTGTAGTGCTTTCATCATCTTTCAGATTTACCAAATTCCCTTTCGATTCCCTGACCTTCCATTATTTCTTCTATCCTAAGTGAGGAGAACTTGAGTCATATATGTTGGTGTGAGGAGTACCAGACGATTGAATCTTAGTTTTGATAATGACATTAGGTTCAAGTTAAGTATGTTGTTGAGCTAACATTGTTAATTAAAGTGTGCAGGAGCAAGGTTTGCACTAAGTCCTAGTTGAGGCTAGGCAAAGGACTAAGTCCTAGTTGCGGCTAGGCACGGGCAAGTCCTGATCTGGAGGATTAGGCTGAAGACTTGGCAGAGTCAAAAGCACCAGGTGAAAGTCCATGCAAGGTCATGAGGACCGGGGAGCGTGGCACAAATCTAGTCATGTACGGTCAGGAGGACCAAAGGATGTGGTGAAGTCTGGGCGGCCTGAAGGACTGAGCTGTAGTAGCAAATCCTGGGGGATAAGGACAGAGCCAAGCAAAAGTCCAACAAGTCTAGAAGGACTTAGTCGACACAAGGTAAATTCTATTGAGTGGATTGAGTTAGGACGCGTTCCCAAAGGGAACATTAGGCGTCGGTCTAACCCAGGGTCTCACTGGAGACTTAAAGTTAAGACCAAGAGACAGTTCTAGGAACTGACTCTATGAACCTTTACTTTACATGTTTTTGGACTAACTTTCAATGCAGGTTGGAGAGGTTGAGTACTTAGACTCCGAGCTAAGTTTTTTAGAGTTCAGTGTTGGAGTCGAACTGAGTGTTACTCAAGTTGACTTGAGCTTGGTTAACCGCAGTGGAAGTCGACGTATATCAAAAACCTTCCACGTCAGACTAGGGTCGATTTGAGAAGGTACTCGAGTCGACCTGAGCACGGGATAACACAGTGAGAAGGTAAAGCTTATCGGTAAGCTCCACGTCGGACTAGAGTCGACCTGAGTAAGAACTCAAGTCGACATAAAGGCAAAGTCGTCGCGGAGAAAGAGAAACGATGCTGAGTTGGAGTCGACCTGAGATCAAGTCAAGTCCACCTGAGCATCCTATAAAAGCAACGTCGACCAGAGGCTTGAGACACAACTTTTATCTTTCCATGAGACTTATCTGTCGAAACGACGACGCCCTGAGCAACCAGCAGCAACTCTAAAGCCACTATAACGCCAGAATCGTACGCAATCAAAGATCAAGCTCATCCGACGTCTTGGGTAACATTTTAATTTCTTAATTTGTAAATCTCTTTACGCTTTTTATCGAGATAGATTGTTTTGTATCGCTTCGACTTGTTTTCGTAAGGAACAAGTCTTATAGTGGATTGCCGTCAGAAACAGTCCAAGACCCTATGCCTTGGAGTAGCAGCCTTCGGCTGTGAACCAAGTAAAAAAAAGACTTGTGTTCTGGTTTTCGTTATTTTGTTATTTATCTTCTACATTTAGTACTCCCGCTAACACACTCTTAACACGCTTTCTAAATCGTACATCGAAAATTGATTGAAAAATGCTAAAGAGCTATTCACCCCCCTCTAGCGCTTTAATCGATCCTATAATTGGTATTGAGGAGAATTGCAATACTGATCGAGGAGATTTTATTTTTTTAATTTTACAAAAAAAAATTTCTCTCTTTTCGTTTGAATCTTTTTTCTCTCTTCCCGCACTACTAATCCAAGACCTAGTCTTGGAACATAGTTGCTTTTCTTTTCTTGTGTGCTAGATAAATAGCCCACCAGGAAGGATTCAGCACCGTGAGACCTCCACTATTCTCAGGGGACGATTTTGCCTACTGAAAAAGTAGGATGGAATGTCACCTGAAGACACAGGTGGAGATGTGGATCGTCATTCAGACGGGATTCACAATCCCAACTGATAATGATGGACTTCCACAGTCTTGCGAGCGCTAGGACGCTTCAACACAGAAAAAGATAGAAGCGGACGCGAAGGCAACCCAAACCCTCCAGTGTGGTCTAACCAAGGAGGAGCTGAACCGCGTCGGCCCGTTTATCAGCGCGAAGGATTTGTGGATAAAGCTAATCAAGCTCCACGAAGGAACTTCCGATACGAAGGTAAGTAAGCGCTGACCTTCTTTTCAATAAATTATATAATATTCGTATGTTAGATGGAGAGACTGCGAGCAGTTTACATGCACGAATTCAAGACCTACTCAATGGCCTACACGCGATCGGCTAAAAGGTGGAGAATCACGACATCATAAGGTACGCTCTGAAAGCGTTTCCGAGGAACACATTGTGGGCATCCATGGTGGATGCTTACAAAGTTTCCAGGGACCTTTCTAAGGTAAAACTTGATGAGTTATTTTAGAATTTAAGTTTACGTGACAATCTAATGCAGAAGTGTAGGAGAAAGGTATAGCTCTTTTTGCAGGTACTGAACAAGACAAGAAGGCAAAGAAGAAGACTATTGAAGAATCAGAGTCTTCAGAATCTGAGGCGAATGACGAAGTGACCTTGAAATTAGTCAACCTAGTCCGAAAATTGTTCCGGAAGAAGCGTGGGAGTCAAACGGTCGAAGATCAAGAAAGTTGTTAACAAGACAAAACCGATGACTACCGGCAAATTGGAGATGAGGTGCTACGGGTGTAGTCAAAAAGGGCATTTCATAGCCGACTGCCCGAATCAGAGGAAAGACTGGAGGACCAAGAAGAAAGCTCTCAAGGCGACTTGGGACGAGTCGTCTTCCGAAGAGTTGGACGAGGAACCAACAATGACCAACTTCCTCGCACTTCCGGCTCGCGATGATCCTAATCGAAGCGACAGCGACTCGGACAGTGACGAAAGTCATGGATCCGTATCCGGTTCAAGATGTTCTACCCCCGCTGTAAGTAATGAAAGATTATTTTCCATTATTCTTAGTTTATCTAAAAGTTAGCTAGATCCAACGCCTTAGTTGAATTGTTACAAGAGGAGTTAGTACTCCTCAAGGAGAAAGTCAACACTAAGCCATCGACTCAGGTCAACTTAGTTGAGGATTCGACTCGAGTCCAACTCGAGGAAAAAATTTCCAACTGAGGACCCAAGTCAGTGAACTCAGACGGTCGTTTGAATGATTCACTTCTGGATCGAAGTATTTGGATATGATACTTAGATCACAGAAGGCTGGATATAATCGATCAGGCATTGGGTACAAGGCTAAACATAAGTCATTCATATCATTAACACATCGAACCCAAACACTAAACCGATCTAGAGTCCAAGTGTGGGTTCCTAAGTCCAAACTGGTTAATCCAATTGGACTGAACCAGTTTTGGGTCCCTAAGGATCAAATTTACTTGATCCGACCCAACAAGGGTCATGATCCAGGGGGATTCAAAATAAATTATTTGATTATATATTTAACTTAGCTTTTACTTTCCTACAATAGAAAACTTAGGTTAGATAAGGACTAACTATTTGATTAATACTTACCAACCTAGTACCAGGGTGGGCGAGATGATAGTACGTTAGGGAGATTTGATTCAAGTGGTCAACTAGGGTAAGGAGTACCTTACTTGGTTCGCTTAGCCAGATTGAACTAGCCGAAGCTACCTCGCCACATTCTAGACTAGTTAGACCAAGGTTTATCAAGAAATTGGTTAAGGTCATAAT
>NC_133881.1:7159214-7162700 GCF_044706935.1 Curcuma longa
TTCTTGCATTGCTAGAATCCAATCCGTATCAATCAATGCCTCATCAATGGTTTTAGGTTCAAGTTGGGAGATTAAGGCTATTTGGCTTGTTTGATCTCTAAATTGAGATCTAGTTCTAACTCCTTGTTCAATATTCCCTACTGTTCCTGTTGAGATCTGCTTCCGGACTGTAGCGGCTAACTCCCTCTACAGCACCTCGTTGGAGTTGGTCAGAGCGGCGAAGAGGATTCATGAAGAAGGACCCTGCAAGAAAGAAGCTCGTGAGGTGGAGGGCCAGGGAGTCCTTCCCTGGCGCGACCACTCCGATGTTTAAGTTAGCGGTTGGAGGAGAAGTGGATTGGAAACGGGAGATGGAAAAAGGGTCTCTTTTTTGGGTTTTTTCCTTGCGTACCTTCTCCAGCAAGATGCTAACCTTTTAAGGGAGGAGAAAACGTTATGTCCCATCCTCGATGTGATGGGGGTTCCCTCACCGTTATGAACGTGTCCTGAGATGTATCAAGGGGCGTGTCCAGAGGGATGGTGTAACAGGAGAGTATGTCCCATCGCTGACTTGCATTAAAGAAGGAGTCACATCAGGCACGTGTCCTCCTCCCCCTTATGAGAGACGGGTGGGAGGATACGGAGAACATTCATAACGAATGAAGGACGGAGTGGCCCTTGGGAAATGGAGAGATTTGATACGTCTTTTCTGATAGGACCTGTCGAGTGAGGTAAGGGTGCCGTAAGAGGTAAGGGTAGAGCCTACTCCGAGCCGAAGTGGAGTTCGGCTCGGTACCGAGAGGTAAGCCTTATCCTCGTACCGAAAGGGATTTTGTACCGACGGATTCTGATCCGACTGAATTGAAGGGGAATTCGCCTCCTGGCCGAGGTGAAGTTTGGTTCGGCAAGTGTCCCGGTATCCTGGCCGCGGCGGAGTTCGGATCACCGTGAGGCCATGGATCTGAGCCGAAGTGGAGCTTGTCTCGGCTCTGAGACGGTTGACGAGGTGGAGACTTGGAGAACCCGACATTTGTCCACAGGGACTGACCAAGTGAGTTACCAGAGGCGTGGACTGGGGCTTGCTTGCCTCGCCTCCTTGAATAGGTGGTTACCCTCATTGCTTCTTCTGACTTGATTAACCTAACCTGACTATTGACGCCCCTATCACGCCCATAACACATGCCTTCCCACTAGTCTAGTCGAAGGAGATGTAAGTTCGACTGACTAGACCAGTGCTAGTACAGACTCGTGTCCGATATGGGCTTAGGTGGATAAGTACAGGCTCGAAGGGGTTGTCCTGGTGAGGGCGCGGTCTTTTGAACGCCATTAATGATATTATTAATGACATCATGCGAGTGTGGCGTTTGAAGGGACGGGTCCGTGGTCATTAATGAAACAGATCCATCTCGAAGAATGTGTTGATCACGTGGCAGACTGGTGGCCCGGCTCCTCCGTTGCTGCGCTTCTTAATTTTCGCGCATAAAGTACGTATTTATGGGAAGGGTGCAGGTGAAGGAGCCCATCGTGGTTGGCTTTCTTAGTGTTTCCTTTGAGGCAGCCAACCTCTCGAGAACGTCAACGATGGCGAACAACGACGACCATTCAGCCCTGAACGAAGGGAGGTCGGCGACTTCGACGGGTCCCCCCCAAGGGGTTGGTGCCTTGATCACGGCGCTTCGCCGGCGAGTTCGCCAGGCGGAGGCAGAGACACGTCGAGAGAACCGACGGGCTAGAGCGGCGGAGGAACGGGCTAGGCGGGCGGAGGCGATGGGATCCCAAGAAAGGTGGGAAAACCAACAGCTTCGGGAGGTAGCGAAAAACAGGACGCTGCGCAATAGCGTCCTTCTGGCACGGGCGCAGGGGGACATTTAGCGGTGGCGCAGTATCACCTGATGAAGTTATCGTCAGAGCTAAAGGAGGTGGCGCATGCCTTTAAAACTCTGTCCGGGGAAACGTCGTCCTCCGAGGGCGAGTAGATTATTCCTTTTGCTCAGATAGTGTATTTCTTTTGCTTTAGTGGCGTCCTTCTTTTGTCATCCAGCAGGACCGTAGTACATGAACTGGATTTTTGTGGTATGGATGACTTCTACATGAAAGGATTTGGTTCCGAATCTATGATTCCAACGCGTTACTTTAATAACTTCCATTGTCTACTGACTGGCCGTGTCCACCTTATAATACTCAACGCCCAGTGTGGATTCGGTTGGCCAGGGGGTATGCCCGGAAACAAATCCCACCCCTCCCGATTTGTGAAAGATCAAACCATACTTCATACTCCGGGGGTGTAGCAAGTAAGACGGGTACTACAGACGGGCGCATTAAGGTGGGGGGTACTGGTGACGTATCACTGTCGTTTCCAAGGTGTAATTAATGACGACGTGCTGGAGGGGTAATCAAGGCGACAGAAGCGTGCCTTTTCCGAAAAGCGGTGCCTCCTCACCTGCGCCCCTTGGACGGTTAATTAATTTTCTCTCTCTTGCCCTTACCGCTACCTCCCTCTCCGTTGGGGGGGGGGGGGGGGGGGTATAAATAACAGGGAGGGGGAAAGGCCTATCCTCATCTGTACTCCTTTCATTTCTTCTCTTCACTCCGAAGGTCAACTTACAGCCCAGCCGGCCATGGATAGTGAGGTTAGCTGGACCAGCTCAGATGAAGGGGAACCTGTTACCCCACCGGGCTCTCATAAAGGGCCCGAGACTTCCACATGGGCGCTGCACTTGCAAGTCCAAGAGGCAGAAGGGAGAGTCAACGCAGCAGAAGAAAAGGCCCGGGCCGCCGAAGAAAGGGCTCATACGTCTGAGGAGCGAGCTCAGGCGGCGGAAGAAAGGGTCAAACGTGCGGAGGAGATGGTGATCCTGGAGAAACTGGAGAAGCATCACCTTAAAAGGGTTATCCAGGACCTAAAACAGCGTAACGTATCCCTCCGAGAACATGCCGGGGCCTGCCTGTACGTCGGCTCGATACCACTCCCAAAAACTCTCTGAGGCGGTAGACGAGGCGGTGCATGTGTTTGATAGCTTGCCTAGGGAGACTTCCTCCTCCGAAGATTAAGAACTTCTTCTAATGTATTTTGTTATAGATGTCCCAGGGTACTTTTAATGAAGAACGCTTTTTCTTCTGTTTGTATCGCGGTGTTCGTTTATATTTTTGACGTGGGGTTTCTATTGAAGTGACTAAACTATAATCCACGTGGCTGTACCAGCAATAGGCGTGGGTGAGCACGCCGCTTTCGTCATAATGTCCAGTACTATTGGGATGCGGATCGCCGCTCCTCCAGGAGTTATCAGCGAAAAGAAAGGTAAACACTTATTGCCTTCTGAGGTGGCGGATCCCCCTCGATGGATGTGTAGACACCTTTTCGCCTTCCCCTTGGGGATGCGTGTCGCCTCAGTAGCGAGATCTGGCCCTTCAAGTTCTCTGGCCGCGGGCTATAAATAAACAAACGGTGCCCCAAATTAGGTTCAGGCTATCCCTCTCCGATCTTGCGAGAAGTGGTTTTCAGGCAGA
>NC_133881.1:7162800-7195917 GCF_044706935.1 Curcuma longa
TTTCCCATGTGTTTTTTAGATGTGGGACTATGTTTGCACCCTTGCAACCCAACAGATATGTCATGTGTCCATTAGCAGGTCATTAGGGAACCAGATTTGATCAATGCTAAAATGACATCTCCACATAAGTTGTCGGGCATCAGAGCTGAGTACCGGATTGTGTTGATGCTCGAGGATGCCAATATAAAGATTACAGTTAGTGCTAGAGAATGACCACCTATAGATGTCCTTTTGTGATTGGAAATAATAATCTTTAATGCTCAAGAATGTCAATCTTTAGTGCTCGGGAACACCAATATTCAATGCTTGAAAATGCCATTACTTATTGCTCAGGAATGTCAATATTTAGTGCTTGGGAATGCCAATACTTGGTACTTGGGAAAGTCCAATGTCTGAGAATTGAGTCTAGTCGGTCGAGATAGTCAAAGATTTGTGACTTATCAACTGATCATTCAAGAAATAATCTGAATATCATCACATGCCCTCATTCAAGTCGGACTATGGAGTGTAGTCGAATGAAGTTTGATTAAGTATGTGACAACTTCTACTTTCAAGTGTTACCTCCTCTAACCTGGCATGATCATCATATTCAGATATAACTGAATCCCTATATTCCCTGCATTGCTTTTATCAACTAAAAATGATAGAAGCTGGAGTTTTTTACTTCATGGCTCACCCTAACTACCAAATCCTTTTTAACATGCCTACATTTCACAAAGACTAAAAACATTTTTATCTTTTCATTAGTGTAGAGATTCTGCATACTTCCTCTCGTTCCTAGGCGACAGAACTTCTTGATTTACTTGATGTAATAGCCACCAGAACTCATTGCAATTTTGATCCCATCCGCTAATCTCTATGAGAGAAAGGATACAATGTGCCATAGCTTGTGAATGACCATAAATTGTGATATTTGGGCTATGTCCTTTCTCTGTCCCTACTTCCCAATTTATAGGTGGTACTGCTTCCTTTATGCCATATGAAATTATCCAAGTCTCACCATGTGATCTCTCTTTTTTAGATGCTCTCATGAAGTTTGCAATGTTGGACTTTCTCATGCGGAAGAAGGAAAAAAAGGAGCCAAACCTACTAGGTCAATCCAACAAACGCCCTGCTTTGGTTGTCCCTTCCTCCAACGTGACGACCATCCTTTCTGAAGAGTATTTTCCTTTACCTCATATTGCACTAAACAATACCATCCTGCATTTGCCTTGATTGCCTCCTCTTCACTTCCATCTATTCCCCCTCTCGAGTTAGAGGTAGCGATCTAGGAGTTAAGAGACCCTACTGTTATCATATCTATAAAGGATAATGTTTCGCCTTTCACCGTTCAGGTTTCTGGATCTAAAGAAAACATTCTTACTCCGAATGGATCAACTTCTGCACTAAGCGGGTCAACTTCCTCATCACTTGCTGCCCTAGTCAATCTTCAATCTTCCTCCGATTGGTCGTCTAATGATGATCGCCTCTTGAGCTCCTTCATTTTCTAGACAGTGGAGCTGCAAACTACTACAAACATGCAGGCTCCCTGCTATGATCTAAATGTGAATCTAACTACTTCCACCCCTCTTCCTGCTCTCCAATGCTAGCTACTTCATCCACCCCCAGTCGCTCCACGGATTCCTTTGCCCCAATTCTAACGGTCACTTTGGATGTCCCACCTCCCCTGATCCTAAACCTGGTTGTCTACGTGCCCCCTCCTAAGTTACAACCTAGCATTGCTCCGAGCATAGAATCTCCAGGGGTCAGACCTTATACTGACTTTCTCGATCAGTCCCTAGAGGAGGAGTTTCAACTGCCCCCTGATGCCGACCTTAGTCCTCCCATGGAGCAACTACATTTCACCATGAATCAAGTAACTGAATCTTGCCATACGTGCTTCTTCTATTACTGTTCCTTGACTATTTTTTGTTGCTTAGACTATGTCAAGATTTTGGGACCTTCATCATCATTTTGACATCTTCAAAGCCTGGGTCGCCAAGCACCATTCTCTCTTGGTGCTTCAATTTAGGCACGAGCGCTCCCAACGACAAGCCCATGAACAAGAGTGGGAGGATAAAGCAGCCGATTTCCAATTTATTATGATGAACTAACTGAGAAACTTAAAATGATGATGACATCTCGGGATGAAGCCACCACTTGTGCAGATTTTTGCGACAACAGCTGGATGAGTGTCAAGGATGTTTAACCCAGGCCACATTGGATCAGCAGAGCCAAGAGACCAAACTTCAAATCATGGAAACCCAAGCAAGGGTGAATCAAGAAGTCCTAGTGTGTATGAAAAAAATAAAATGTTGTTGAGTCCAGGGCCTTTGAAGCTGAATAAAAAGTGAAAATTTGTTTGACTCATTTGTACTAGTGCCTTATGCACCTTGCAGAGATTAAGGGGTTATCGCTGACATCTCAAAGCAAACCACTGAAGGATTTGCGACGCTATCCGTTAAACTTCAAAAAGCTCATTATCAATTAGGTATATTGGCTCATGGCATCATAGAGGACTCCAAAGAGTTGTTTGCTACAAAATTGGAGTTGAAGGATCTCCAACCAACTAAGGGGGACTGATGGAAAGCTCGAGAGAAACTTTACACCTAAAAGAGTGTGGCCAAATTGGGAACTTGCTTTGAACTATGCTTTAAAGGAACCATCCAACATTTCAAAGAGTAAGAGTATCCTCCAGTTGGTCAATCAAATGGCTATCCCGACTATTCTACTGCTCTTCACAACTATCCCGACAAAGCTTTTGAGGCTGATTTGGATTAAATGATAATTCTAAATTAGGCTCTAACAACTATGCGTACTTACATTTTGTCATTTTCAACAAAATATAACAGAATAGATAAGGTAATTTGTAACTGCTGCAAGAAACCCCTTTTGGTAACAATAAATATGGGACAACACACTTGTGTGATCATTTCAAAATTTGTCCAAGATGAATTGTTGGTGATATAAGGCAGAAAATATTAATTAAAGAGCAAAATAAGGCAGATTTTGCTATTAAAGGTTTTCAATTTGACTAAGAAACATCAAGGTGTATTCTTGCTGAAATGATAATTTTACATGAGTATCCATTGACAATAGTGGAGCATCATGGATTTCATAAGCTTTTAGCAAGTCTTCAGCCTTTGTTCAAGGTTCCATGTCGCAATACCATCAAGAATGATATACTGAAAATGTATGACTATGAACATGCAAAAGTATTGACTTTGTTAGAGTTTAACAAAGACAGAATTACTTTAACAACTGACATGTGGACTGCATCTAATCAGAGGAAGGGATTTTTTACTTTGACAACCCATTTCATAGATGATAATTGGACTTTACAAAGTCATATTTTAAGGTATATTTTTTGTTTGTCTCTCAAATATATAATATTTTTCACACTTTTTTTATGATTTCAATTAAATATATACTTACATATATACATTATTGTGTTTGCATTATGTAGGTTTGCTTATGTTCGCTCTCCACATACTTTAGAAGGTCTTGCTAATGTGATAGTTTAGGGTTGATAATTGGACTTTACAAAGTCACATTTTAAGGTATTTTTTTGTTTGTATCTCAAATATATAATATTTTTCACACTTTTTTTATGATTTCAATTAAACATATACTTACATATATACATTATTGTGTTTGCATTATGTAGGTTTGCTTATGTTCGCTCTCCACATACTTTAGAAGGTCTTGCTAATGTGATAGTTATAATGGATTGGAATATTGATAGGAACATATCCATCATTATGGTTGATAATTGCTCCACTAATGATTCTCTTATGAACTATGTGTTGCATAAGCTTGATCATTGTACATTTATGCTATGAGGGTATGCATTGTGCTGCTCATATTTTGAATTTAATTGTCCACGATCGTTTGGATGTCATTGCACGTAGTGTTGAGAAAATTCATGAAAGTGTCACATATTAGAGAGCATCTCCTAAAAGGGAGCAAAAGTTTGATGATATGGCACGGATTGTAGTACGCAATATGAATGCTAAAAATTTGGTGCTTGATTGTAAAATCCATTGGAACTCAACATATTTGATGCTCATAACTATTATATCTTTTAAAGATGTGTTTGCTCATTTGAGATTTCATCATATAAATATTTCCCTACAGATGAGGAGTGGTTGTTAGTAGTAGAGGTATCTTAAATGTTGAAAGCTTTTTATTCTATGACTATAATATTTTTTGGAAGAATGTATCCCACAACAAATATCTTTTTTCCTAAGGTTTGTTAAATTAAAGATTCATTGCTAAAGTCTGTCACATCTCCTAATATGGTTATTTTTTCTATGATTGAACAGATGCTTTCCCAAATTTGAGAAATATTGGTCTGATATTCATGGAGTTATGGGAATAGCTACTATTTTAGATCTAAGATATAAGACAAAGTTGGTGGAGTATTGTTTCAAAAGAACACATAGGAAGATTGGCTTTAGAGAACCAGTTAGAAGGATTCAAAAAATGTATTATGATTTGCTTGAGGAGTACATAGATAATAATGGTCATGTTAGTGTTGGGAAAAAAATCAATGGAGACTAGGTTGAATACAAGTATTGATGATTTTTTGGATAGTTTTGATAAAGAAGAAGCATTTGAGTGTGAATGACCAAGCAGTTTCTCGATTTACCTCCTCACAGATGGTTGTGGGATCGACATTAACATTGACATTAACATTGATCTAAAGATAGAATTAGATCATTATTTGGAAGACAAAGTGTTGCCAAGGAATGTGGATTTTGACATATTGGAGTGGTGGAAGGTCAATGGAATCAAGTATCCCACTTTGATGAGGATGGCACGAGATTGTGGCTTTAGAGTCAACATTTAGTATAGGTGGTAGATTGTTGAGTCCTCATAGAAGCAGACTTCATCTGAAAACTATAGAAATATTGATGTGCACTCAAAGTTCGTTATGGAATGAGAAACAATGTAATATAAATTGCAAATTAGTTTTTATTATTTTTGAATGAAAATATTCTTCTTTTATAATCTACAATAATGATTTGTTTTCTTCATTGAATTTTGTAGCTACAAGTTCACAAGAAACAGAAGCATATTACTCTTTAATTGACTATGATGAGAATACTATTGATATTGATGGGGTAAATTTTTTAATACAACTTAATTTTGTTAAATTTGATACTGAAAGTGAATTATTGGATCAATTATTTATATTTCGCTTCATCAATTTGAAATTTTGTAGGACACTACAATGTAAAGTGATGAAGAAATTTATAATTAGTTCAGAGTTGAAAATAATCTAGTTTGCTTTAGATGATGATGTTAATAAATATGTTTAAATATTTTTCGATGATGATGTTTAGATTTGAAACTCATTTATATTTTTTATATGATGTTAATTTTAATATATTTTTGTTGAATGATGATAATTAATAGTATTTGGAAATCATCCAGATGTTTTCCATTACTTCTATTTATGCTTGACAGATGATATCACCAATGTAATTTATTTTTTTCTTTGTAAAATTATCCATTAGATAATGATGATGATATTTGAAATTTCTACTCATGCTTAATATAGACTCATTTGATCTGTCACTTCTACTTGAAGCTCATGGAGTTATGGTGCTTGGATGGTTCAACAGGAGATGATGGACTCAGATAATATTTGTTGTATATTATCTGAATGATATCTATATTTGTCTATGAATAAATTAAGATTTAATTTTGCTGAACAAGTTAAGACATGTTGTTATTCAAGGATTCAATTACCTAGTTAGAGGAGTCCATGATGAGTGCTGATTTATGGCTATAGAAGTTGTACGAGACAAGATGCTTTTATTTAATGTCTAAAAAGAGAACATTTGAGTTTCTTGAAATGGTACACAGATGTCATGGCATCAAGCTACATGCTATGCCAATCTCCATGCTAGGGATAATCTCCTTTTTTAATAAATTCAAATGCTCAGAATAATTTCATCTGCTTATTTTTATTCTATTTTGGAACTAGTAGAAGTAGTCAGTCAATTAAACTGAGTTATTTTTATTTGACTCCATTTAATTTTTAGTTTTTTTATATGTACTTTCAACATGATATATTTCAGAGGTGTTATTTTATTTTCTCTCCCAAACTTGATAAAAATTTTAGTCACTTGTGTCGGTCGATGGTGGATGATAAAAATTTTAAACATATGGCAACTGTTGGATTCTTTTCAAATTCATAAATTAAATGTGTTATGATTTGATGATAAATACCAACTGTGGGATGAAATGAAAAAATTATTAATATAGAAAATATGTGATCCTCCCTTTAATGGGTATGGGTATGGGGATGGGAATAAATATCTGACCTCCGATGGGCATGGGGATAGGAATGAAAATTGAATACCTTATGGGGATGGAGATAGGAATCGATATAATAAATGGGGATGGGGATGGAGATTAAGAATATAAACTCTAATCCAAACCTAACCCATTGTCATTCCTATCCCTAACTCTGCAGGATCACATCCTATACATATCCTAATACTCATCATCAGTTATCAACCCATTAATAATAATGCATGGCAAGTTTAAGGTAAATGGAGTCTACACGTATAATATCCATATTAAAAAATAAATCTAAAAATAAATCAATTATCACTTTAATGAGTAAAATAGTGGATTATAAATTTATAATAAACTCACTAACGGATTATCGGATATATAAAGCATCTAATAATAGTGTGATCCTAAATCTCCTAGGAACTCACATGTAACATAACAAAAAGTCGGAAGGGGATATTGAATGGCTAGGGTTAAAAGATATGAAAGGGAAGGGATAAGCAATTTCAAAAATGCAAATGCCTTCCAGATAGGAAAGGAAATGGATTGATTGAGTGAAGCTGATAGAGACGGTGGATAGCAAGCTAAAGGGAGGGAGGGGACAAAAGATAGGCGTGTTCGATGGGAATCATATAAGTTTGTGTACGTCTTTGAGTAAAATCAATTTACTTTTTTTCTCCTTCGTTCCTTTTCTCTTAAGTGCATTATTGGTTATCTTCCAAATTATTCTCTTGAAAGTTTTGATTTTAGTCTCTTAATTTACAAGTCTAATAATTTAAATTTAAAAAATATAAAATGAAATAGCTTTTTTGATTAGACAAGTTCAATATATCACTTTATATGGCGGATCCACAGATCATCTTATGCCTAGAATTAAAATATCAAACCAGTTCTATTATTTATGAATATTTAATAAAAATATTAAAATATTTCTTAGATTTAAATATTAATTTAAAATTATAAGAGTCAGGAAAGGAGTAATAGTATTAATGATTTTGAAATTCTAAGGATTCTTTTGTAAATGCTCCAATTTCGATTCCCTGAAGTTGTTCGGAAGCGGCTGCGTCAGTGATAATACAACACGTATTGCTTGAATCGGGCATGTGGAGGCCCGATCTGGCCTTCCCACGGTGACCGTGTCCTCATTCCTTCCCCTCCTTACAAGAGGGCCGCCATGGAGGATCGTCGCCGCTTCCTCCGTTTCCTCTCTCCTCACCGCCGTCTACCCTTCTAACGCCGCCCCGATCGTGTAGCCGACGCCATCGCACATCCTCAATGGTCAGCGAGGACGGCCTCCACGAGGACCGCCACCATCAGCACCACCAGAACGCGACCCCCGGAGGCGGACTCGTCGTCGGCAATTACTGCCACGACGTCCTCTTCCGAGATGGCCCTCCCGTGAGCCAGACCCTCGGCGGCGCCGCCTCCTTCGTCTCCAACGTCCTCGACGCCCTTTCTCCCTTCCCGCTCCTCTACATCGCCAAGGTCGGTGCGGACTTTGCATATCATGTCCCCCACCTGCCCCGCGTCGCCTCCGCCCCAACCACCCTCTTCCACGCACAATTCCCTTCGGCTCCTTCCAACGGAGGGTACCACGGCGATCGCATCCTCCGGCTTGTCCGAGCGTGCGACCCGATCTCCCCCTCCGACCTCCCCGACGAGGCCAGGTTTGAGTTCGGCCTCGCGGTGGGAGTCGCGGGGGAAATACTGCCGGAGACCCTCATCCGCATACTCGATCTATGCCGCGTCGTCCTGGTCGATGTACAAGGGATGATCCGATCCTTCGACCCGATCGATGGTACGGTCGGCCTCGTGCCTCTTCGGAGCACCGGATTTTTCCATCTCCTTCCTCGAATTGGGTTCCTCAAGGCCTCGGCGGAGGAGGCGCCCTTCATAGACATCCAAGAGGTGCGGAAGTGGTGCTGCGTCATTGTCACTCAAGGGAAGGACGGGTGCCGGATCTACTGGAAGGATGGAGAAATGGACGTATCTCCCTTCCAAGCTGAGGAGGTCGATCCCACAGGGGCTGGAGATAGTTTCTTGGGTGGGTTTGTGGCTGGGTTGGTTTGGGGATTGACAATACCAGATGCAGCGCTTCTGGGCAACTTCTTCGGCTCCCTCACTGTTACTCAAGTCGGGGTTCCAAAATTTAACGACAGGATGTTGCAGGTTTGGTTTTTCTGTGTTTTTCATTGGTTCTTCATTGCTAAGATATCAACTACTTCTGCATGCTGCTGGCTTGAATTGATTTTAGGTGCTTGAAAGCTTGTGAATCGTTTGAACTATCGTGATATATCTTCGCGCAGATTACTGTCATCGTTATGGATTTCCTCTAAAAACAACTATTAGCGTAACAAGGTCACAAATTTCTTCTTATACAGCTCGGTTTGGAACCAAAAGTTATTGAATTGTCCATACTTTCGGATAATTTCAGTGTTTGAAATGATAAACATTTTGGAATTAGAAATTTAAACTTTAATTCACACCAGAAATCTTTAAATCCCATCTGCTCTTGCTACTTGAATGTTCAAATCGAGTTTACTACTTTGTGCCCTCGAGAGAATCATTGAAATTCGTGAAGTACATTAGAAAATGAGTTTTCTTTGATCTCTTTCCTCTTACAATTCTGCCAATCGATTCAACTTAACTATGAATCTGTTGGTTGTCTTTGAACAGATTCATATTATCTTATTTTAGTTTCCCTTGTTGTATCTTTCTTTGGATCTATAACTAATTGCTTTTAGTTCTCGTTGGGACTGGTGACATTGCTAGAGGGGGGAGGTGAATAGAGATATATGATTTTTGTCGATCGTGCTCGTCTACAAGATATTAATGCAGTGGAAAAATAAAAGACACAAATATGAAACAAAACAAGTATAGAGACATCTTGATTTTACATGGTTCGAAATCCTTAGTTCCCACTCCACGACCTAGCGGCTTAGCAGTATCACCACTATGCTTCCTCATTCTTAGATACTTTCCGGAGACGAAAAAACTTCTTACAATCTTTGTTCTTTATAAGCAACACAAACAAGAAAACAAAAAATACAAATGCAAATAAATACAATGCAAATGAAATAACTTTACAAATGAACCTCACTTTGCTCCTTGTTATTTCTTTAGATTGCCTCTAGAAGGTATGGAAATGTTGTAACACTCTCCTTTAAAACTCCCAAAAATCAACATTCAAAAGTGATTGAAAACCATCTAATAGTCGACTGCTCGTCACCATTAGTTAATTGCTCTTCTAAAATTTGAATGGTACACTTCAAAGTGGCTCTTCTAGCTCAGCATTGACCACAACAGAGAGCTGCTATATCCAATCAATCCACTATTGCATCAATAGTCGAGTTCCTGAATCAATTTAGAAATTCTTCGTTTGCTGCAACAATGTCATCAGTCGACTAATCGTCTTCATCAATCAATTAATGATTAGTCAAGTTGATTAGTAGAGTTTCAGACATTCTGTTTGCTCCAATAATATCATCAGTCGATTGTTCATACCCATCAATCGACTGATATACTACAAACACTCTCAAATCTCCTCAAACCCCAAAATCATGGTTTATGAGCTTATCAATCGATTGCTATTCTATAGCAATTGACTGATACCTTTATTTTAGCCTTACCAAGATTGAATTCTCACTTTACTTAGTATCTAGTTGACCTCAATCTATCAAGACTTCCTTTGCTTTGTAGGAATTTTTTGTGAAAAATAATAAATAAACGCAATAAAATAAAATCGATCCTTCCAGAGATCCATGCGAATGTAGTATACATGTTTAATCAAGTTGTCACCTTTATTACGTGAAAGGAACAATCCCGGCAACAACATGATTCGGTAGATCTCAGCACGATCAAAATAGTCATGCATTTTTAATATTCACACGAACACGTCCTTCGTTCATCGCACGAACTTAGCCTTCGGAGAAAAACCACCTCCGTTGTGCTAACAACTTAGATAATTTTGCCAAGAGTAGAAGAAGATGAGACTAGAAGTGATCATCAACCAAATGCATAAAATTGATCTTTTGTACTCATCCAATAAATACAAAAGGTCATCCAATGAATACAAAAGGTTATCCAATAAATATCAATGAATACAAAGAGTCATCCAATGAATACAAAGAGTGTTTACCTTTTGCTCTCCTTTTCATCAATACTCCATTAATCTCTATTAATGGAATATTAATCCTCTTTATTGGTTGAGTCTAATCCAATGAGTCTAATTCGGATTAGACTCAATTCAACAATCCAATAGTTGGATTCATTTGAATCTAACTCGATGAACCTAACTCGGATTAGACTTAACCCTATAATCTTAGGGTCCATCATATTTTAGTCAAACTAAAATATACACATCTCCAAATTAACATGTTCTTTGTGTGTGACCCAATAGATTTTCATAACATTGGCAATGTATCTAAAACAACATTTTAGATACATAAGTAATAAGTGACATCTAGCAATGCATCATTGCTACCTAAATGATAAGAATGTCGATATCCGACCTAACTTTTCTATGTCTATTATCTTATATAATTTAGTCATTTTATTCTCGATATCTAATTGATCCATGAGGCATAGACCATGTCATCCCCTTATCAATCTTTATGTTTCTTGATCTCTAAGTAGACTCATTTAACCAAATGAGCTCAATATCTCATATTGACTTATTTGAGCATGGTCATGCATTTTAGTAGTTTTAATTAAAGGGCTCATAGATATCACTTCCGTCATATGGAAGGGATAGATCTCATCTGCATCACTCACATCCTTTCACATAATTTATTGCATATTCAGTGATCGACTTTATAGTCCACCTTGTTACAGGTGATGTTTATCGATACTAAAGTACACAACTCCTTATGTAGGGAACCGTAGTGACAAGTCTAAGAACTATTTATATTAATAGCCACTATAAGAATGTTTATGACACTCATATAACGATCCATGAAACATTCTCATGGCGGATCAATTCAGTACATATTCTCTAATATATATCTATGTGTCAACTTAATATCTTATATCCATGACTTATGAGATTAAGTCATCAGTTGACCTACATGCTAGTCTCAACGCATTAATATTGCCCTTGTGTATTAAAGTTTGACTAGAAATAGTTAAGAGTAGTGTTCTATATATATATATATATATATATATGGACATAGCCTCTCACTATCAATTCAACCAATTGATACGTTGTAGATTATAACCTACTACCCTAATACATTATTATACTTATTCATCTGACACAGATCTGAAATAAATATAATAATCATAAACTTTGTCTTTTATTAATGAAATATAATACAAAAGTTTCCTTGTCAATTATCTTATAATTGGCTTTAGGGCTAACACTAACATGCTTAACATCCAGTCAATCTTGACCTGCAGGAACTTCACAGTTGCGTAGCATCCAATCAACCTTGACCAATGAGACTTCATTGTTACCTAACATTCGATCAATGTTGACATGTTAGGACTTCACCATTGCATAGCATTCAGTCAATTTTAATCTATTGAGACTTCATCGTTACCTAATATCTAGTCAACCTCGACCTATTATGACTTTACCATTGTCTAGCATCTAATCCCCTTGACTTATCAAGACTTCACTATCAAACATCATATCCTCCTTAATTTGTTTAGACTTTCCTTCTCGTGCCTAGCATTCGGTCCTTCATAATTTGTCAAGACTTCACTTCTTTTGCCTAACATCCAATCCTCCATGACTCGTTAGGACTTCTACCATTGTCAAGTGTCTAGTTAACCTTAATCCATTTGAACTTCACGTCTTATGTCAAGTGTTCAGTCCTCTATAATCCACTTGGACTTCACCTTTACTAACTTCCTGTTAGGACTTTCACTATTGTCAAGTGTCTAGTCAACTTTAACGCACTTGAACTTCATGTCTCATGCCAAGTATCTAGTCAACTTTAACGCACTTGAACTTCACGTATCATGCCAAGTGTCTGGTCCTCCATGACCCACTTAGACTTTGCCTTTACCAACTTCCTGTTAGACTTTCAACCGTCAAGTGTTCGATCAACTATGACCCTACTTGGACTTCGTCCTTGCCAACTATCAGTGAGATTTCCAATTGCCAAGTGTATAGTCAACCACAACCCGTTTGGATTTTTCCACCGTCAAGTATCTAGTTAACTTTGACCTACTTATCTTTTTGCTCTCACATCAAGCATATGGTTTAAACATCAAAACTCAACTTGAGCAAACTCAAGTTAGATCAAACATGATAAGATGTCGATTGCACCAACACTTCTTTTTTCTCATTTTTCTAATAACATTCTGTATTCATTTTAGCATTCTCATCTATACGAAACATTTATACTCCATGATTCCTAGCTGCCATGCCTCATACGGTTATAATAACCAGTTTTGTGGATATAAAAAAACAAGAGCCATAGCTGATGAATTAGATATCAGAAAATCAGTGTTAAGATTGCACAGAAAAAAATAGGAATGTGTATGAAACTTAACCGGACCAAGAACAGTAGAAGCTCATTCTAGTTAATCATCCAATAGAAGATTTGAGCATCCTTTGGTCTGCTTCTAAAAATATAGTTATTTCTTTCACACCTTAATGCACAATCCACCTAATCTAGAACCTAAGGTTAACTACAGATCTGCTTTGCTGGTTAGTTTTGTGAAGGAGTTGAAAATAGTATTTCTTAACTACAACCCACGAAATTTTGCAAGATCACACTGGAATTGGAGATGCTTCCTACCAAATAAAAAAATTAGCATGTGAGTTTACACTTAAATTTCCCTACTCTGGAGTTCCACTGTATGGTGGACGTCAAATAAGTTTGTCAAAACATATTATGGGGATCGTAGCATACCAAGTAGTATGATGTTATAGTGCAGATTTTCTGAAGAAAAGGACCAGAGAAGGGTGTCATACCATACTGAAATTGACTTGCACATCCACAGTGGTAGTGCTGTAGGTCATGTATCTACGTGTTGTGAATTAGAAACCTATAACTCTCTTGTTATACTATAGTAATTTGAAAGGTATAGGAATATCCATAATCAATAGTTTTTATTTCCTTTGTTTTTATAATAAAGTATCTTTGCAGGGAATTTGAGTCACAATCATTTGTTTTTCTATGTTTCAGTTGGGCATTCTTGTATTAGATTTCATGCCATATTCCATGGAGCACTGCGTATGTTTGTCAAATTCTTATCTGTTGTTTCAACTACAATGTTCTGTGTTCTAAAAGGTCCTTTTCCACATAAAAATAGAGTGATGTATCAATCACCTGTTTGTCCTTCTTACTGACTTTTAGTTCCGAATACTGATACAAAATATGAAATGTGTTAAGGATGTCGGAACAAGACTAGTTGTTTATAGCTGTAATCATAAATTTGGAAGTTCTGTATGTCGGTTTAAGAAAGGAATGGTATCTTATACATGGATTAAATGGAGGTCCAAACAAGAGCCAGTTACTAGCTCTATTCAAGATAGTAGAGCAAGGTTGCTTTGGTCATTGGAATACAGTTGTTGACATACTTTCTAGTTGGAAAACGTTTAACAAATTTCTGTTCAGTAGGAAACATTATTTATCATCTAGTTGCGGCTTTCTAATTTTTTATGTGCACTCGTCAGTATGTCAGTACAGTTGCAGGCAATCTACAATGAAACTTAAGGGTGAAGTATCAAACTGTTGATAAAATTGAAGCTTTAAGTTAATCCAGTAGCATTCTGACACAAATCTCTAACAAAGGAGAGGAACTTAGATTTGAATTTTAGTTACACTTGAAATTTAACAACAGTTCAATGACATATGCGAAAGAAACATCACTTGATTTGACTGCCTTGTCCATGTCAAACTGAAATGCTTTTCCTTCTTTGTTGGATTTGAAGTTTGAACAAAAAAGCATGCTTATTCGAGCTTGCCAGAATAATTTATTGAAATAATTAGAGGTATATATCTCAGGTTGTATAGGCTAGAAGTTAGAAGTTTGACAAAGAAGGAACATGCTTTTACTCCAAATTTCACTGTTGAAAACCACACCATTAAATGCTTTGACGACAATGAAACAAACACAATTGGGGGCTGAAAATAACTCTGCTTGTAAAGACTTAAATTAAGCACTTTTGTTCATTAATTTCTAGTCCTCTAGAGTCATTTGTTTCGAGGATTATGTGAGTCCGTAGTAAGTTACTCTGGTAGTTTGTGCGTTCCTGTTTGGTTTGCATGGGATTTCAATTTATCAAGTAAAATGAGATACCCTTCCATCTATTGAAGTATCAAATCATCGCCCCCGGGGCATAGCTGAGTTGGTTACGACGCAGCAGAGTTGCAGAAGAAGTATCAAATCATCCCAGATAATTTATACATAGACTGTAAGCCCAATTTTGAATTATTTTTTTAGCAATGTCATTCATACATGAAAATACCAAAGTGCATCTTTCAAATCAGTATTTCATTTGATATAGGTGGACTGAAAAGCTAACCGGGATACTTATTTAAAGTCAATTTTGTTTTATTGTTTTTACTATTTTCTTAGTCAATTTTTTTTCTATATTATGTTTTCCCCTGCCCCCACAATACAATTGAACAGGTGTTTATACAACAAATTGTCTCCTTCACTAAATAAATATCAAATGTAGTAGTTTATCTGTATTGAAATGGAGCTCCAGTAGTTCACCTCTGTTTAAGAAATGGAAAAGATGGTCTAGAAAATTTATTAATCTTGTCAATAATGTTGTTGGGAAAGCGCAGATGTTTTATAACCACTAAATTAGTACAAAATTCAATTTCTTCTTGGGGATTCAGATTCAATTAGTCTCATATTACCTACATTTTTTAGCCTTTAAGATTCTAATACAGCAGGCTGATTCAAGGCAATGCTATATGTTTAGAGTTTTGAATGATGCACTTCAAACAACTTGCTGAGATACCAGAAAGGAGCACACTTACTGTTTTAAGAATAAATTATACAGTTGAAATTGATTGCTACCAGAATCGAAATGTTTTCTGGTGATACATTTTCTTTCTTTTCTGGGTTATCACAATGGCATATTCATTATTTATCCCACAGTGAGAAGAAAACTAATTAAATTCTTGTTTGTGAATAGAAACAAAGTGGATATCTGGTTTATCTCACAGTAGCGTCCTCTTACTGTTCTCTGTTTCAGCGAGTGAAAGAGGAGCTGAGGAGGAGGGTGGGTCAGCCTGACGTTGGATCATCCGGGAGTAGTTTTTTGTTGGATTTTGGTAAGTCAGACACGCACCAAATTTTCCAGAAAGGCCTCGTTGAAGCCGCCAAGTTAGCAAACGCCGATTGCCACGCTAACTCGCTTACTGGCAAGGACGATGACGAGAAGCACAGCAATAACAAGCCATGATTAGCAAGTCATTATTATATGCAATAATAATTGATATGCTGTTACTATAGTTATGCTCACTTTTCTTAGATCATGTTGCATTTCTCAATTATTTTTTTAAATATAATCTTAGATTTAGACAATTGACATATTTCAGCCTTACTAATGAAGAAAAATGTGGCCAAATTCAATGAATTTGTGTACGTGACCTCCCGGAATAATTGAGTTGGTTATTATGGGACAGATTTATTAAAGTGGACCGCAAAATTGAGACAATAATAGTAGTCAATTATAATCGATGTACCTTTTCATAGATAGTGTGTCAATCATGTCGGATAGAATGGTAGATTCTACCTTTTACTAAAGTATATGTCTCATCTTATTTTACATGCCTGATTATTTAATTAATTAGTTAGGCAACAATAGCATTACTTAATCTTAATGCTTTATTTTGAAGTTATTCATGCGTGTTTAATGGCTTCTTTATTCTCGTATCAATAAATTTTGTCATATTCTGTATATTAATGGCTTAAAAAGAAATATTCTTTTAATATATAATTAAATGATTTTAATTATTTTGACATATTATATACGTCTTAAAATAAAGACATTTATATTATGATATGATATTATTATTATTATTAGAGATAGCTATAACCATTTTAATATTTTATATAATTACATTAAATTTCAAAGAATTTATTTTGACAAATCAAATATACTTATTAATTTAGTATTTTATATAAAATACTTTAAAAATTAAGACGTTAATAAAAAATTTCTTAACTAAAATTTATAACATTGTGAAATATAATATTTATGCAAATGTCTAGTTTCAAATTACTCACATTTGAAAATATCTTAGTTTATCTATTTAAATATTTAAACATAGTAAAATAACTTTTTTACCGAAACAAAAGGTCAATTAGGGTTATAAGTCACGTTAATGAATTAGGATAGATTAGTAGCCCTCTCAATCTATAGTGAGCTAAAACTGCAAGTGAAATTATCATCTCAACGGTCTCACACGATCGGGTTCATGACCATCTGTGAGGAGATAAATCGAGAATCTACAATTAACCACTACGGAGAAGGAGCATTATCTCATCTTCATCGAGATTCAATTTTTGTCCACTGTAGCAAGTCTGCTCCGCAGTAACCAATTCAACCATGCCCTAGGAGCGATTTGAATGAGTTGAGATTGCTAGGATGAACTAGAATAGATTTGATATGCTAAACAGACCAATTAAGTCAAATTAATCACATGGATGAACCAAGTAAACAAGGCAAATTAAGCATGGCATGAGAATATTATTTTTATGACTTTTCGATAACTAATATATTAATATATATTGATACGAGATTAAAGCCTATAGTTCTATTTAATCAAATATTTAAAAATAAATAAATATTGCTATTTAGTTTTACTTATTTCATTTTTTTACTTTTTCTTATTCTATTTTTAGAGATAAATTTAGTTCATATAAATTTGATTCTAGATCCTCACACTTAACCAACAAAAATCATTCCTCTATTGTGGTTCTTAGAGGAGGAAACTTAGATTGTCTTCATTTCATGCGCACAGTACTTTTGTTTTAGGGTTATATCTAAGCAACTGAACCCTCAATTAACTCAATAACCTGTGGTGACACAATAAGTGAGACTCAATACCATAGAGAGGTGAATTCTCCTCACTAAAACCAAAGGCAATCACGGCAAATAAAACTTTTTAAATGATAAAATTAGTTATAAATATTATCATCACGCATTTTAATAAGTTTTTAAAAATTAAAGGAATACATAAATATACATGGAGTCAATGTCACCTACGTCAAAGTCGAGATAATACCTTCCTCTGTCGGAAGAGTCAATGTCACCTAGTTCATCATAGATTTTGAAGAGACTTCTAAGGGGCTATTGCATCAATGGTATCTAAAAATAAGTTTTACATGATACATAGTAAAACCTTTTATGAAACACCATTATTTAAGGGTTTACTAATACATAGCTCCCTTTTTTTTAAAAAAAAAAAAAAAACTGAGGTGGTCTAAGGTTTGCAAGTGAGAAGATGATCAAATTCTTGAGGTAGTGAGATGAAAACTTGGATGGAGTTAATCATCTCTTGGTTTTATTTACCTTTCTTTGCATTGTTGGATTAAGGAAGAGTTTAGTGTGCTTTGAAATTTCAAGATTTGAGGAACTTGGATGCATTTTAATAATTTTGTCACAGTTGACTTTTCTAGTTGACTTTTATAGTGGTACTAAAATGGTAAATTTGTTGGTGGTTCAAATGTCCCACCAATTTTATTATTATTATTATTATTCTAAACGCTAAATAAATATAATTAAAATCAACTCAAAGGCCAAAGGGAATTCTTTAATTTTTAAACCACTTGTTTATTCTGATTCTTTATATTCCTTCCCAAAGCATGAAACAAGATTGTCTACAAATGCAAGAAAACAAAAACACATCTGCTTAATTAATTATTCATTGAGACTTCTTTGGTTTAATATCTGATGACACTGAAAATTTAATCACAGTTTCTGTGGGAATGAATGTTTTATTGAATTAATTACAGATATATACATGAAAAAGGACTGGAAGATTTAGATTTGTTCTGTAAATGTACACTTTGAAGTGAGAAAAAAAATGGAAAACATTTTGTAAGGAACAAGATTTCTTCTTCTTCTTCTACTACTGCTGCTATGCCTTCTTTCTTGGTTTGTAGACTTCCAGTGAGAACTTGAACAGTTATAAAAAAAAATCTGACTTTTGATCTTCTTGTGATGTTTAGGATTGTGGTCTGTGTTCTCGTTCACTTTGCGAATGGCTCCGCCAGAATCCGGCGCCGCGGAACATAGCCAGCATCTCCTCGTCCAGCTGCGCTATCTTCGGACACGGCGATTGCACCGGCGGCCGAGTCACCTCGCCGCGGCCGGAGCTCGCCGCGAGCCACTCGTCGCGCAGTCTGAAATCGTCGGCGTCGCGAAAGGCGACGCCTTTCAGTTTCCAGATACCGATTTTAGCCCTCCGCTTCCGCCGCCTCCGGAGCGCCCGCTTCAGGAGCCCCGCCGGGAGCTTGAATGCGACGGAGAGGAGGAGGTTTATGAGGCAGCAGGGTAAGCAGCAGCAGAGCGCGGCGCACCCCGCCACCGTGGCGCCGGCAGTTTCTCCGATCGAGGAGCAATGTTTCTCCTGGTTCTTGGAAATCGGCGGGCGGAGGCAGCGGGAACCGGCGGCAGGAAGGCCGCATTTCGCCCGGGACGGCGCAGGGGAAGGGGGCAGGCGGCGAACGCGCTTCCACACCATCGCGAGTCGATCAATCAAAGTGAATGATCTCAAAGGGTTGATCTTTATCGAGTTCGATTCCAATTTGCTCTTGAGATCGTTGCGGGCCTTGCGGCGATCGCTCGATTCTTGATGAGGTTCAAGAAGGGGAAGAGAAATGCGAGTGAGAAGAGAAATACGAGTGGCCGTGGAAAATGAGCAAGGGAGGGCGAATTGGTAATTTAACGCACTGGGATTAACGGATTAAGGGCATGTGATAAAGTGTTCCTGAGAGGCACTGTGCTTATCGTGTTCCGGAAGAAAAATAGTAGTTTTGAATTGTAACAGATTGCTCAAGTTTATAAAAACATCTTTTGTTGTGTTTACATTGCTCAAAGGTCTTAAAGAATTTTTAGATTTTTTTAATAGATGAATTTTTACGACTTTAATCAATTGGAAGTTTAAATTTTGACCATTGGATGCTAATGAATATACTTGATTAGCAAAGTCCAATGAATTTGCTAGTCAACTTAGCCCAAATAAAAAAAAATCTACTTCTCATCTAATTGATTCTCTTCTAGTTGATTGATAGCTATCATGAAGTTTTAAATTTCATAATTAATTGGCACTCTACTCCAATCCACTACAATACTCATTCAAGTACTCTTCTTCTATAATTTTACTTTATCGTAACTAACTCAGTTATATCTCGAAGGTCATTCAAGCACTCTAAACTATACAAGATTTGCTCAATGCCACTTAATCTAGATATGTTCTATGCCATTGATCCTTTAACTCTTTGATTGCAATATTAACTTTGTCAGGTAAATAAACTTTGTAAGCTCCATGTGCATTTTATATACGTTTCTACAAACTTTACTAGATGCATGTGCACTATCTAAGTTTATACACACTCGATGCATATATTAAAACATTAAGAAATACCTAACTTACATTATATTATTTTGAATGCATCAAAACCAAGCTACACACACAAAAGAACATCATTTTCCCAACAATCCTTAAGGTTTGGGACCTAAGGTAGTTGACAAACACGACTTGATAATATCCAAAAGTTGAAAGCTTTAACAACCAAGCTCTAACTCATCTATATTGGAATCAGGAGCGCAGCGGAAGATGTATTTTAATAACATGGATCTTCATGATACATATAGCTTTAAACAAAATGACATGAAATGAACAACATACCTCGTACTTCTTGACAATTGTGAATGATATCACAAATATGTAAGAGTCCCAAGTGTGACTCCTCTAGCGGTATCCATGCGCATTAGATCACGAACTAGACACGATCCTCTAGGTGCTAGCCTCTTGGATCAACAAAACTTTTGGAAGCACTATGGATCTCTCTTGATGGAAAAAAAGGGAAGTGGAGAGAGAGCTCTTTCTTTTTCTTCTCACTACTCTTCTCTTTCAAGGGTGGCTATATATAGCATATAAGAGAAAGATGAAAAGTCTTCATCCATTAATATAATATTAATAAGAAAATCAAAAGTCTTCCATTAATATAAATATTAATAACAAAAATGAAAAGTCTTCATTAATATAAAATTAATAAAGAGCTTTCATTAATATAGGAAAATGAAAAGTTTTCATTAATAAAGAAAATGAAAAATCTTTATTAATATAAGATTAATAAACAAAAACTTCATTAATGGAAAAGGAGGAAGAGTTTTAGATTTTAATAATTTTCTAAGAATCATCATGATTCAAATTTTCTCTTTTTGGATCAAATAAAATTACATTTGATCTTGATCCATTCTAGCTTCCAATATTTCAGAATTAATTAATAATCTAATTAATTCTTATTCAGAAATAATAAATTGATTAATTTTAGTATCCACCAAAATAATCAATTACAGATATTGTTCATGTCTATGTGCTGTGCGTGCGACCCTCTAGATTTTATACACGAAGGCAATGTAAATCCATACACAGACTAAGGTAACCGTCTAGCAACAGTTTTTAGCCACCCAACGTGATAAAATATTAGTTATAAACTAAAACCACCATGAACCGATTACTGTGTAATTCAATTTCTTCATCTAGACTACATCCCAATTAATTTAGTGCACTATGCATCATCACCAATTAATTGTTTTACTTGATTTCCAAGATATAATAGACTCCTCTAGAATGATAAACCATTCCATCATGGCCATGGATTTCGAGTCACTAATATCTCTATCAAGCGGCCAGGATGTTAATCCCCTAATCTAAGAGAGCGATGAATCCTCTATTGACTCAACACTATTCTCTCTACACTTTGTCGTATACCCAATAACCGTATGAATCATAATCCGATTAAAGATTACTTTTAACGGCATCAAAGTATATAACTCCATGCATAGAATAAATGAAGATCTCAAGTCAAAAGATCAGTTACACTCGTTCATAAGAGGATTGACCAATGATGTTTAATATGTGGTCTCCTCTTGAGCGGGTCGTGTCCAGTGTACCTCTAACTTGAGGCACCCCAAGTACAACTTGGATATCCATCCCTCGGTCTATCTCAACCTAGTCATACTCAGCGTTGATCTAGATATCTATATCCCCTCTAGATATTTATCTGATCAAGGACTATTTACAGATTAATATAACCATTAATCCGTGGGATTTTATCATCAATCACATACGTACAGAAAAGTAAATGATTAACGATAAATACTTAACTTTATAAAATAATTATCCACAAATACATAAGAGTGTCTTGGCACATAGGTGCACACACTAACAATCTATTACCCGAGATCGGAACTCGAGGTCGGGTTGGTGTTCGACAAGGTCGGCACGAGATGCCGAGCCTAGAGCTCGAGGTTGGGTTGGTGCCCGACGAGGTCAACACGAGACGCTGAGACCGGAGCTCGGGGTTGGACTGATGCCCGACGAGATTGGGTCTCGAGGTCAGAAGATTCCAGAGTCATTTCGGGATACAAGCTCAAGATCAAGCTTGAATCCGAGAAGAAATTGAAGGTATGTTCCCTAAAAATTAGGATTATTACATCTACCCTACTTTCTTACATTTCTCCAAACTTCTCACTCCTTATTTTAAGGCTACAAAGCCAATCCCGAGTTACATTAACTTTGTCTAATACTCAGGTTAATAAACTTTGTAAGATCCATGTGCATTTTTATATACGTTTCTACAAACTTTACTAGATGCATGTGCACTAAGTTTCTACACACTCGATGCATATATTAAAACCTTAAGAAATACCTAACTTACATTATATTATTTCGAATGCATCAAAACCAAGCTACACACACAAAAGAACATCATTTTCCCAACAATCCTTAAGGTTTGGGACCTAAGGTAGGCAACAAACATGACTTGAGAATATCCCAAAGTTGAAAACTTTAACAACCAAGCTCTAACTCATCTAGCAAGCACAACATCATTACAATACATGCTTACAAAGCCTAAGATTCCATCACTTATAACCACATATATGTTTTATAAGTGTTCGGGTCCAACTCTTCGTCTCCTCAATCCAAACTCCCCACCATCTTGAGTTCATTAAGCTCCATGAGCAACAAAACTATTGAACTCTTCCTAAACTCTATTGTTCACAAATAGATCTCGTTGAATCCACAATCTTCACAATCTTAATGTGCGATTAAGTTGAATTGACACAACTAAATTTGTACACTTACTCATATCTTTTTTTGACATAAAAATATTTTGAAGATATGCTATATATATATATATTATTAATATACGCTATGGATCACCCACCCCATTTGTTTCATTAATTCCCTTGATTCCATTTCTAGATTAGATTCTAAATTAGCAATTAGATTATGCTCATAAATACAATCTAAATTACTCCCACCCTTAATCATTACCCCAATTAATTTAATTTCCAATTTCCAATTTCCTCAAGTTACTCCAATCCTTTCCCAACACAATCACTAATTTCTATTGGAATTCTTTGCAACCATATAATAGAACCACATTTATTCTTTAAGGGCATTGTTAATATTAATCAATATTCAACAAGCTCCTACTAAAATTAAATACAACAAATAACATTAATGTTTCTCACATAGTTAGTATTTATTTGGAAATACTATAATTGGAGAGATTATCATTTTTAACTAAAATTAATTACAAATGGAAAAATACTAACAAAACATTGTCTAATTTGCACCAATTAATTTGTAATTATTTTTATTTCTTTTATGAAATGAACTTATACAACATTTAGAATTTCTATAATTGTATTCTATCTTTTATGAATAACTAATACATTCTATTGCTTGAATTTAATTTCGTCAACAATTCATCAAATAGATATGAATACAATCTCAAATGAAAACCTCACACAAAACGATTAACCTTAGTTTCTTTATATTTTACAAAGTTATGTAATCTTGAAAGGTGGTTGGCCAAGAAGAGCACTCTGTTGGCACAAAGAAGAGATAGATGTTGGATCCATCACAACAATCATACTCCGAAAGGGAACATTGATCATCCTTTAGCAAATGACCATCCTTGTGAGTGAGTAAGATCCTACTCGCTTCGATTTCCATTTTGCTTGCTATCTTCTTCTTGAGGCTGCACACAGTCTCTTCTTCATCTATCTCTACATAAAATAATGAACCGGTAAGAACTTCTACTCCTAACTTCATCTCGCAAAATTCTCCTTCAAAATTCATTGATGTCACAATAACTATTTATACACATCTCAGAAGAAATAAATTAGGGAATATGGAAATTCTTTTAATTCATCATACATAGAATTTTATGATGCTTTGGAAAGTATTGCTGTCTATCAAAGGATGTGCAGGAATAATCTTCAAGCTAAGTATGGAAACAGTATTATTACATAAAACACAGAAAATAATATAGAATATATAAATTTTGCTTAATTAATGTGTGTATATATAGTTGGACAATTAGTAGTGGAAAGTGTTTATTACCTAAAACTATTAAATTGTCACTAAATATTTTTTAAAAAAATTGTGAAATTTACATATATATGATCCCTCGTTTGAACAAAAAATCTCTAATTCTCATACTCAAATTCATTCTCTTTTCCCCTCATTTTCTAAACCAGCATTGATTCTAATTTTCCCATTAATTAATCTCCATAATTTAAATATTTTATTATTTATTTTAGTATAATTTCTCTCTTTGATTCCAATAATTTCTCATGGGTGTCTCCCCAAAGTCATTAATTATAAGCATATATATCACTTTCACAATGCATTTCATCGCATCAAGTTAAACTTTGATTATAAATTCTATTAATGCAATATTCTTACTTTATAAAAAATATTTTTTTCAATTATTAAATAATTATTAATAATTTCAAATTATATAATAGGATAAAAAAGAAGGTTGTGGTTCTAGTGGACACGGCTCTGAATAATATGAACCTTTTGTATTACAAATGTTGAATTCTCTTAGTATGAATCTCAACCTATTTCATAATCATTCTCTTGGAATATCCAATAAACCTCACCAAGTGCATGAGTTGGTGCCCTCTCCGTGCAAAGTTGCTACTCAAGTTGACATGAAGGCCAAGGTTAGAAAGCTACCAAACAAGCTAATCCAACTCTTACTCTGACGTTCAATGTTAGGGTTCTTCATTAATACAAAAGCGATGGGGATGAAAGCATCTTTAGATAATAAGTTTTCAGACTAAAAATGAACGAACGAAAAAGAGTTTGAGGAGGAAGAGAGAGAAAACTTCTACAATAATACCTCATTTTAGGGTTTTTATAGTCATCATGAAATTTTTGTATCTCTAAGTTGGATGGGATAGCGCCATTGTGGAAACCTACTAGGAGACCAGATTCGATAACTGTTTCTTTTTAGCCTTATATGTAGAAAAAGAGGTATCCGAGGAGACCAGGTCTGACAACCTCGTAACCACTTGCTTATTCTTGGTCTGCCGCATGTCTGCAAGAATATTCGTATTCCCCTTAGTGGGCCCCCAGAGGATGGGGTTTCGCAAAATACGTAAAAGTGGGGTCCATGCTTGAGATGGCTGAGACGGTGCAACCGAGATGAGACTTGGGACTTGGGATTGAGGTGTCCAAGACAGAGTAACCGAGATGAGACTCAGGACTGAGATATTTAAGACAGAGTGGCCGAGATGAGACTTGAGATTGAGATGTCTGAGACAGAGTGACCGAGATGAGACTCAGGACTAAGATATCCGAGACGGAGTAGCTAAGATGAGGCGATTAAGTTATCAGTCCATCTTGACCTAGCCTTATTTTGGGCGGAGCCATCTTCCCTCGGGTCCCGTTTATCCTTGCTGCCACATCGGTGAGTGGTCAAAGATGAGACTCAAGATTGACATGTCTGAGACAAAGTGACCGAGATGAGACCTATGACTCGAGACCGACGTATCCGAGATAGAGTGGTCGAGATGAGGTGATTGAGTCGTCAGCCCATCTTTAGCTAGCCTTATTTTGGATGGAGCCATTTTCCCTCGAGTCCCACTGACCCTTACTGCCACATCGGCACCGGCTTAGACTTTTGCTGGGACAGGAGGAGATAATGTCACTCACCACACCTGCATCAATCATAAATGACACATAGTGAGAATATTTTGGCATCATCTCTAAATTAAGATGATGAAGATAAAAGACCCTAGTTCAAGAGTTGTAAGAAAATTTCATATTAATAAATATATTACGGTAACAGGTTACCTTATCTGTCACATAAAATCACATGCCTATATACTTCTTGATCAAGTGATGTTATATATATCCTTTGTCGATGGAGATCTTGCAAGCCTTACCTTTTCAAACTAAGAAGCGTAAAAATGTCTCACAAAATTTATTGTAAGAATTTGAGTCACTATTTTCATTGTCTAACTCAAATAACTCAATATTCTATGGAAACTTAACTCCAAACTTGTTATAGAAAAGTAAATACAATACTGTCAAAGATAGTAGAATTTGGAAAAGAGCTTTATTCAAGAAAACATATGTTTACAATTTACAGGGTCGGTCTATTTATACAAAAGCAGTATTCATAGATTGTCCCTTCGATTACTCCATTAGCAAGTTTCAATGGAGGCAGAGTTAATGCTCTCTTTGGTTACTGCATTTTTAGCAGGTTCCAATGGTGGAGTTAATGGTGTGAACGTTGTATTTTGGCAAATACTTTCTAATGAAATAAAAATATTTCTCAAACCATAATAAAATTTAATCAATACTTTTACATGTTTATCTAAAAAATGAATAATTAATTTTACAGGTTTTGAATTTTCTCATGTTGGTCATGCTATTTTTTGAAATGCAATAAATAATAATTCTGCAATAATTAGTTTAATAAAACTAATTCGATCATGAGATCGAGCTAGATAGGTTTTTTGCCATCTGTTGTATTTGACACATCTTAAACCTTTCTATACTGAATAAACTTATAAAATGTTGTAGGAAAATTAAGAATGCCGTTAAGTTTGTCCAATTATCACTCTTTAGGTCACAAAATTAATTTTAAAAAATATGATAAAAATATAAATATAAAAAAAAATAGCTAGTGAAATTTGCTTTTTTTTTTAAAAAAAATTATTTTTATGTAAAATTTTTCCCCGGGGTATATATAGTCCATCTTTACACCTAATACTTTATGCATCACGTATAATAAGCAATTCATTCAAAAATTATAAATATGACAAGTTATTTAATACGGCTGTTAAAATTATGGAAGAAAAAAAAAAGAAATATTACATTATTATTTGTAAAATTATTTTAGATCTTATGATTAAATATATAGTTTTAAAAATCTTATAGTCGCTTATCGAGAACAAATGATCCTCCCATTCACTTGTCACTGTTCTTCAAACAAGAAATAATATGAAAAATAATATAATTTACCAACTTATATATACTATTTTTTTTAATAATCTAAGTATCTAAGCTTGAGTCCGATCTTCTCCCTTGTTCATTTATTGAGTAAATTTGAAAGCTCAGTGGCTCCTAACATGGCAGCTCATTAGTCCTATTAGTTTGAGCACTACGAGTGTAAGATATTTTGTATGATAATAGAACCTTGAGCACATGTATACTGCTATTTGGTTCATGTATGATTGATGCATATAACTACCAAATTAGATATCTTATATATCTTTAATATTTTTTATAACTAATATTGATATTTCTTCAAAGATATAAAAAATATATGATAATTTTGTTGGATAATCTTACTCTTTTAAAATTATTATCGGAGATAATTGAAAATTTATTAAATTAAAAATTATTAAATTTAAAATTTAGACTGACTTGATCTGTCGAGATGACCTTGACTTATTGTCGAGCTGGGCACAGTAGGCTAAGCTAGATTAGGTAAGCTAAGCTGCTTAGGAAGATTGAGCTACTTAAGAAAGTCAAGCTGTTAGGGAAGATCAAGTTGCTTAGGAAGGTTGAGTTGTTAAGTCGGCTGAGCTGCTAGACTGCCAAGTAGCTTGAGTGACTGAGTGAGCCAAGTGGTCAAGCTCCCGAGTGGGATCAAAGTAGGGAGCTCAAGTTGTTGAGCGTCGAGAGGCCGAGTATGGAGTTGCCAAGCGGGAGGTCGAGTAGAGAGTTCTTGAACCGCTGAGCTAGGAGGTTGGGTATGAAGTTGCCTAACAAGAAGCCAAGCAAAGCTGTCAACTGCCAAGTCGGGAGGCTAGGAAGGAAGCCTTTGAGTGGGAGGCCGAGTAGAGAGCTTTCGATTTGTAGAGCCAAGAGCCTAGGCAAGGAGGTACTAAGTGGGGAAGTGTGCTGAGTATTATCAAGGCTTGTGCTAGACAGTTTCCTTAAAATAGATTCATCTCCTCTCCGACGATTTTTAGATGTTCACACAAACATCTATTTTTCAAAATACGTATACAATGACTCAACCACATTAGCAACCAAACACAACTACTTGTGGGAACTGATTTATTCTCGAACTTTATCACCATGAAAACAAAGAAGAGTTGTCGAGCAAGGTTACCATACAAGGAGGTGGATGACGGTGGGGGATAAAATTGGATGAAATTTTCTATATGTTTTCTATGCACACTCTTGTGCCTCTTGCCCAAGGTAAGAGCCTTCTTTTATAGGCTCTTGAACCTTAACAACATTAAATGGATGAGTAATCATCATTCACTACCTCTGCCCGCTCGAATTGAAATGCTAGTAGCTAGTCATCAATGGTTGGCCATTACTATCTCAGCAATTACAGGTCAACCATTAATGTTCAACCATTTTATGTTGGTCCACACTACAATAAATTTGACTTTTCGCAGTGCGCAATTAAGCTATCCGCAGCACACATCGCATACTGCATAACCCTAAGCTGTTGAAACTTATAATACATCCGCAGCGCACGAGAGGCATGCTACAGAAAATTGCATTCGCAGCTCACGGGCGTGCGCTGCAGAAAATTGCATCCGCAGCTCACGAGCGTGCGCTGCGGATGCAATTTTCTGCAGCGCGCGCGCGCCCCGCGCGCTGCGGATAATTATATTCTTAAAGTACAATATACCTATATATATAAATATAATACAAATACAAATAATTATAACCTGCTCAAAGCTCTAACATTTATAATCCAACACACAAATACCACGTACAAATATCAGATAAAATCACATTCACAATTATAAAATCAGAGCTCAAACAATGTGCATATACATCAGAGATAACCATCAACATTTAGTTAGATAAAACAATCTAAATAAAAATTCATCTTTACTACAAAAAGTATATGGTCAAATCTATATCAGTCAGACAAAACTATAAACATGGATGTCCAAGCAACTATGCTTCCTATTGCAACCTCAAGAAAAAATATCTCTTCATTCGGTCGAATTAGCTCTACCTTCTCCACTAAAACTCTATCAATCCAAACTTTCCAATAAGATTCACCAAGAGGAGCGTGATGTGCTTTTGCTTTTGGATTCGTGGATACAATCGACTTTCTGCAATAGCTCCATCAACAGACCAATGAAGCAGCTTACATTTAGCATTAACACTGATATCTCCAGCACTCACTTTCTTTAGTTTTGACTATATAATAATAAAAAGTAATTAATGATCAAACAAATTTTATAATAAAACATGCTATAAATAATAAATGAAAGTATAATATTGTATTAAGATAGTTACCTAAGCTGCAACATTGCTATCGCCACTAATATAATTTCCAATACTGCTACCAATGCCACCACTAGCAACCTAATTTTGCAAATAAATTAGTTATTATTAATCTAATACAAAAGAAATAAGATAGAACAATTTCTTACATATTGAAAGAAGCAACTAGAGAAGAAAAATAAACAACAAATTGTGCATGAGAAGGTTCATATATATTTCACATGATAGAAATTGTGCATGAAGTTGGGCATTACAATTAGGCAATATCTTGTAGAACAATTACTGATAGAAAAAAGTCTAGGTTATTGTTGATTCTATATGCATATCAGACATAGTATAGAAACCAGGCATTGCAATTAGGATTAAGTAATGAAAGAAAAAGGAGGAAATATGGGTGATCTTTCCCTTTGTCCTTGCCTTGGAGTTGGAATCTCAAGGGGAGGCCATAGCATCAGCAACAAGACCGTACCCTTCTTATTTAATCCAATCAAATGAATGCAATTGAGAATCAAGATGCATGCAATTGGAATTTAGCACTTAAAGGCCTACTGGAATGCAATTGCTCCAGTTTACAAGTAAACTTTATAGCACTTAAAGGCCTACTGGAATGCAATTGCTCCAGTTTAAAGGCCTACTAGAATTTAGCACTTAAAGGCCTACTTGAATGTTATCTAGTTCCAATTTACGAGTACACAAAAAGAAATACAATCAGCAATAGGAATCATGCATTTAAAACAGAAGAAATACCAACAGCAACAGGAATACCAACAGAACTAATCAGAAATACCAACAGCAACAGGAATCATGCATTTAAAATACCAATCAGAAATACTAGTTTACAAGTAATCAGAAATACCAACAGCAACAGGAATCATGCATTTAAAATACCAATCAGAAATACCAGTTTACAAGTAATCAGAAATACCAACAGCAATAGGAATCATGCTTCAAATGAGGTATTGTCTAGTTTACTTACATCACCTTTTTAAATATGAACATCAGGTTGAGAAATCCTCATGTTCAAATCAATATCATGGCCTGGAGGAATGACAAACCAATCCAAAGAACACATGAATTACAACAAACAGATTGTCTATGAGTGATAGGAAAGGAAAAACATAAAGATGCAGATTATACCTTCAGCATCAGCCTCGATCAAAACATCTCCCTCGTAGATACTCAAATCAAAATTTGTCACAGCCTCCCTCCCATTGCATTTTATAGCTGCCTTGTCATAAGCCTTAGTGTTGAAGAACAACAAAAATAAAGAAAGCAATGTTGGCATATAAATCAGATACTTGAGGTGTTACAATTAAAATTTCAAGAGATTATAGTGAGGAATGAGGAAATTCCATGCTCAGTTGAACCTTGCAGCTTCTATTTCGCTGTTGAATAGGCCAAGATATATGTACCTGCACATCCAACCATTATTTTCGCATAGGTTATCTGTAGCTTTCAAAATCTTCTTTATTTAGTTTGGTAGAATATGTATATTTATCATTAGAACTTTTTGTGGTTTGATCAAAAGAAAGAATTGATGCTACCTTTTTTTTTTAAAAAAAAGGAAAAATATAACACAAGAATAAATGGCTTTGGCATTTTACTTCTTTCCGAGCAACTGCCCTATACGAGCTTCCCAACGACCACACTTTTGAAGAGTAACCCCTCTGTATTTGGAGCTTCCCCTTGAAAAGCCATTGCTTTGTCGCCAGCGTGTGTATAAATTCTTCTTTTGTCAAATTTATCATCTAACATTGTAGAAGGACATTTCAATTTTACATATCCATCTATCATCTATCAGAACCATTAGACAGTATATATATGCCAGTATGCAAAATTACTTGTTTCATATCCTCCTTGTAGTCACTTAAAATGAAATTAATATCAGCATCAAGTCCCCTGAACTTAATTGCAGCTCGATTATATGCTCTATAAACAGAATCAAAGAACATTTAGAGTTGCTGGTGAATGAAAAACAAATGGAAAAAATGCAATAGTTAAAATAATCATAGAAGATCATTCCAACCTTGCAGCAGAATGAGCAGTATCAAAACCACCTATTGGAATTCCACCCAATAAGAATATATATCTATTAGAGAATCCCATAGCACAAGTGCTAAAAATCATGAGAATAATATAGCTAAGAAAGATCTCACCCAAATAAACCTGTGTAGGGATCTGTTGCGAAAAACAATCGCAAACGCAGCGGAAAATTAAAATAAAATTTTGATCCCTCCAAGGATCCATGTGTATACATAAAGAAAGTCTTTCTCTTAACTACATCTTAGTCAAGAAATTACCCTTGTAGCGTAGCCCTTCGCAATCCCGACAGCAACTCTTTGATGGCGGATCTCAGCATGATCAGAATGGTCGCGCCTCTACGGTATCCACATGAACACTATCTTGGAGAAGGAGACAAAAACCTTTGGTTGTGCTAGCAACCACACTAAGGCTCTCCTCTAAGTAGACTAGGTTTGTTTGGCCAAAAGGGAAAACTAAAGGGGAGAGTCCACGGCAAGGAAAAAACCAACCCACCAAATCACCCCATTTTCCCATTAAAAAGGATTCCATGCATTAATCAACATTCATGAAGATGCTCCATGCATTAAATCACCATTCATGAAAATGCAACATTGAAAATAAAATGAAGAGAATTTTCATTTTCTCAACTCCATTCATGCAAAACTACTTTTGCATGCAACGTTGAGAAGAAAATGAAGAGAGAAAAGCAAAACTTTTCAACTTCTCAACTCCATTCATGCAAAACTACTTTTGCATGCAATGTTGAGATTTAATGCATTAATTCCCATCTCATGTAATAACCTTTTCTTGCATGCAATATTGGATTTTTCATGCATGAAATCACATTTCATGCATTAGTCACTTTTGCATGTAACGTTAGGTTCTTCATGCATGAAATCACATTTCATGCATTAATTCCTTTGCATGTATTTCCTTTTCTTAAATTGATTTCATTTGAATCTAATTCATATTAAACCAACTCAAGTTTAGCCAAGTAATGAGTCTAACTCATTTTAGTCCATTCAATCAACTAATGATTCATTTAGTCAAACTAAGATGATCATGTCTCCAAAATAACGTGTTCTTTGTGTGTGACCCAATAGGTTCTTGCAACGTTGGCAATGTTTCTAAAATCCTTTTAGAAACATAAGCAATGAGCGGCATCTAGCAATGCATTATTGCTACCCAAGTGACAAGAATGTCGAGATCCGACATAACCTTACGGTGACTACTATAATGTATGATCATGTCCTTCTATCCTCGATATCTAGATTGATCAATGAGGCATAGACCGTGTCATCCTCTTATCAATCTTTATGTTTCTTGATCCCCAAGTAGACTCACTCAAGCAAATGAACTCAATATCTCATATTGACTCATTTGAGCATGACTATGCATTTCGTGGTCCTACTCTATCAAGAGGCCGTAAGATATCACTCTCGTTATATGGGAGGGATAGATTCCATCTACATCACTCACATCCCTCCGCATAATTTGTTACATACCCAGTGATCGCCTTTATAGTCCACCCTGTTACGGGTGACATTTGACGATACCAAAGTACATAACTCCTTATGTAGGGAACCGTAGTGACTTCAGGTCTAAGGACTATTCATACCAATAGTCACATGAGAAAGTTTATGACACTCATATAACGATCCATGAAACTTTCTCATGGCGGGTCAATTCAGTATACATTCTCTAATGTATACTCATGTGTCAACTTGATATCCCATATCCATGACTTGTGAGATCAAGTCATCCAGTTGACCTACATGCTAGTCTCAACACATTAACATCATCATTAAATATTAATACTTGACTAGGAATGATTAAGAGTAGTGTTCTCTCTAGTTATCCAAGGATATTATTATACTTAGTTATTTGGCACAACAAATATAAAGTAAGTATAATAACTAAATTTTTTTTGCCTTTATTAATTAATAGAATATGATACAAAAGTCTCTAGTCAATCATCACATAATTGGCTCTAGGACTTACTACTAACAGGTGGTTGTTGTCAAAAGAGGTTGTCTTGAGTCCCTTTTTATATAGTCTGATTGGCACTCCTTCGATT
>NC_133881.1:7196017-7219147 GCF_044706935.1 Curcuma longa
CGCATTTCATCCATCAAATTAAACTTTGATTATAAATTCTATTAATGCAATATTCTTACTTTATAAAAAATAGTTTTTCTATTATTAAATAATTATGAATAATTTCAAATTATATAATAGGATAAAAAAAGAAGGTTGTGGTTCCAGTGGACACGGCTCTGAATAATATGAACCTTTTGTATTACAAATGTTGATCTCTTAGTATGAATCTCAACCTATTTCATAATCATTCTCTTGGAATATCCAATAAAATTCACCAAGTGCATGAGTTGGTGCCCTCTCTGTGCAAAGTTGCTACTCAAGTTGACACGAAGGCCAAGGTTAGAAAACTACCAAGTAAGCTACTCTAACACTTAAGTTAGGATTCTTCCCAAGAGATGAAGTTTTAGAAAAAAAGAAGAAAAAAGAGTTGAGAGAATCCTAAATATAATACCTCATTTTAGGGTTTTTATAGTCATTTGAAAGTATCTCGAAGTTGGATGAGATAACAACATTGTGGAGGCCTACGAGGAGACCATATTCGATAACCGTTTCTTTTTAACTTTATATGTAGAAAAAGAGGTATCCGAGAGGACCAGACCTGACAATATCGTAACCATTTACTTATTCTTGGCCTGTTGCGTGTCTGCAAGAATATTCATATTCCCCTTAGTGGGCCCTCAGAGGATGGGAGTTTGCAAAATATGTAAAAGTGGGGTCCAGGCTTGAGCCAGCCAAGATGGTGCAATTGAGATGAGACTTGGGACTGAGGTGACTGAGACAGAGTGATCGAGATGAGACTCGGGACTGAGATGCCTGAGACAGAGTAGCCAAGATGAGACTCGAGATTAAGATGTCCGAGACAAAGTGACCAAGATAAGACTCGGGACTGAGAGATCCAAGATGGAATAGCTAAGATGAGGTGATTGAGTTGTCAATCCGTCTTGACCTAGTCTTATTTTGGGTGGAGCTATCTTCTCTCAGGTTCCGTCGACCCTTACTGCCACATCGGCAAGCGGCCAAAATGAGACTTGGGACTGAGGTACCCGAGATAGAGAGGTTGAGATAAGACTCAAGACTCAGGATCGAGTTGTCCGAGACAGAGTAGCCAAGATAAGACTCGGGACTTGGGACTGAGGTATCCAAGACAGAGTGACCGAAATAATACTCGAGACTTGGGATCGAGTTGTCTGAGACAGAGTGGCCGAGATGAGACTCGAGACTCGGGACCGAGTTGTTCAAGACAGAGTGGCTGAGATGAGACTCAAGATTGACATGTCTGAGACAAAGTGATCGAGATGAGACCTAGGACTCGGGACGCAAGACTGAGGTGTCCAAGACAGAGTGGTCGAGATGAGGTGATTGAGTCGTCATCTCATCTTGATCTAGCCTTATTTTGGACGGAGCCATCTTCCCTCGAGTCCCATTGACCCTTACTGCCACATCGACACATGTTTAAATTTTTGTTGGACTCTTGACCTTTGCTCAGGAGGAGGCCATGTCACTCACCACATCTGCATCAGTCATAAATGATATAGTGAGAATATTTTAGCACCATCTCTAAAGATGACGAAGATAAAAGACCCTAGTTCAAGAGTTGTAAGAAAATTTCATATTAATAAATATATTATGGTAACCAGTTACCTTATCTGTCACATAAAATCACGTGACAATAGGATATATAATTCTTGATCAAGTGATGTTATATATCCTTTGTCCATGGAGATCTTGCAAACCTTACCTTTTCAAACTAAGAAGAGTAAAAATGTCTCACAAAATTTATTGTAAGAATTTGAGTCACTCTTTTCATTGTCTAACTCGAATAGCTCAATATTCTATGGAAACTTAACTCCAACCTTGTTATAGAAAAGTAAATACAACACTTTCTAATGAAATAAAAATATTTCTCAACCCATAATAAAATTTAATCAATACTTTTACATGTTTATCTAAAAATGAATAATTAATTTTAGAGGTTTTGAATTTTCTCATGTTGGCCATGCTATGTTTTGAAATGCAATAAATAATATGTTAGACAATCTTTGTGGGACAGAACTGAGTGGCTGAGTCGCCGATTACTTTCCATCTTTCCATCTCATTACCATTTACGTTTCCAACATAATAATTCTGCAATAATTAGTTTAATAAAAAAAACTAATTCGATCATGAGATCGAGATAGGTTTTTTTCAATCTGACGTATTTGACACATCTTAAACCTTTCTATACCGAATAAACTTATAAAATGTTGTAGGAAAATTAAGAATGCCGTTAAGTTTGTCCAATTATCACTCTTTAGGTCACAAAATTAATTTTAAAAAATATGATAAAAATATAAATATTAAAAATAAAAATAGCTAGTTAAATTTGCTGCATAGAACTTGACCTACCATATAACAACCATATATCTTTTTTTTTTTAAAAAAAATTATTTTTATGTAAAATTTTTCCCCTGGGGTATATATAGTCCATCTTTACACCTAATACTTTATGCATCATGTATAATAAGCAATTCATTCAAAAATTATAAATACGACAAGTTATTTAATACGACTGTTAAAATTATGGAAGAAAAAAAAGAAATATTACATTATTATTTGTATAATTATTTTAGATCTTATGATTAAATATATAGTTTTAAAAATGCGTATCAAGCAAAAGCAAATGATCCTCCCATTCACTTGTCACTCTTCCTCAAACAAGAAATAGTATGAAAAATAATATAATTTGCAAACTTATATATACTATTTTTTTTTTAATAATTCAAGTATCTAAGCTTGAGTCCAATTAGTGCTGAAGGTGGGCGACCTTCTCTCTTATTCCTATATTGAGTAAATTTGGAAGCTCAGTGGCTCCTAACATGGCAGCTCATTAGTCCTATTAGCTTGAGCACTACAGTGTAATATATCTTGTATGAGAATCGAACCTTGAGCACATGTATACTACTATTTGGTTCATGAATGATTGATGCATATATAACTACCAAATTAAATATCTTTTATATCTTCAATATTTTTATAACTAATATTGAAATTTCTTCAAAGATATAAAACATATATGATAATTTTGTTGGATAATCTTACTCTTTTAAAATTATTATCGGAGATAATTGAAAATATATTAAATTAAAAATTATTAAATTTAAAATTTAGACTGACTTGATATGTCGAGATGGCCTTGACTTATTATCGAGCTGGGCTTGGTAGGCTAAGCTAGATTAGGTAAGCTGAGCTGCTTAGGAAGATTGAGCTGCTTAAGAAAGTCAAGCTATTAGGGAAGATCAAGTTGCTTAGGAAAGTCAAGTTGTTAAGTTGGTTGAGCTGCTAGGCTGCCTAATAGCCTGAGTGACTGAGTGGGCCGAGTGAGTCGAGTGGTCAAGCTCCCGAGTGGGAGCAGAGTAGGGAGCTTGAGCGTCGAGAGGTCGAGTAGGGAGTTGCCGAGCGGGATGTCGAGCAGAGAGTTCTTGAACCGCCGAGCTGGGAGGTTGGGTGTGAAGTTGCCTAACGGGAAGCCAAGCAGCTGTCAAATTGCCAAGTTGGGAGGCTAGGAAGGAAGCCTTTGAGTGGGAGGCCGAGCAGAGAACTCACGATTTGCAGAGCCGAGAGCTTAGGCAAGGAGGTACTAAGCGGGGAAGTGTACTGAGTACTATCCGAGCGTGCGCTGCGGATGCAATTTTCTGCAGCGCGCGCGCGCCCCGCGCGCTGCGGATAATTATATTCTTAAAGTACAATATACCTATATATATAAATATAATACAAATACAAATAATTATAACCTGCTCAAAGCTCTAACATTTATAATCCAACACACAAATACCACGTACAAATATCAGATAAAATCACATTCACAATTATAAAATCAGAGCTCAAACAATGTGCATATACATCAGAGATAACCATCAACATTTAGTTAGATAAAACAATCTAAATAAAAATTCATCTTTACTACAAAAAGTATATGGTCAAATCTATATCAGTCAGACAAAACTATAAACATGGATGTCCAAGCAACTATGCTTCCTATTGCAACCTCAAGAAAAAATATCTCTTCATTCGGTCGAATTAGCTCTACCTTCTCCACTAAAACTCTATCAATCCAAACTTTCCAATAAGATTCACCAAGAGGAGCGTGATGTGCTTTTGCTTTTGGATTCGTGGATACAATCGACTTTCTGCAATAGCTCCATCAACAGACCAATGAAGCAGCTTACATTTAGCATTAACACTGATATCTCCAGCACTCACTTTCTTTAGTTTTGACTATATAATAATAAAAAGTAATTAATGATCAAACAAATTTTATAATAAAACATGCTATAAATAATAAATGAAAGTATAATATTGTATTAAGATAGTTAGGTTAAACTGCAACATTGCTATCGCCACTAATATAATTTCCAATACTGCTACCAATGCCACCACTAGCAACCTAATTTTGCAAATAAATTAGTTATTATTAATCTAATACAAAAGAAATAAGATAGAACAATTTCTTACATATTGAAAGAAGCAACTAGAGAAGAAAAATAAACAACAAATTGTGCATGAGAAGGTTCATATATATTTCACATGATAGAAATTGTGCATGAAGTTGGGCATTACAATTAGGCAATATCTTGTAGAACAATTACTGATAGAAAAAAGTCTAGGTTATTGTTGATTCTATATGCATATCAGACATAGTATAGAAACCAGGCATTGCAATTAGGATTAAGTAATGAAAGAAAAAGGAGGAAATATGGGTGATCTTTCCCTTTGTCCTTGCCTTGGAGTTGGAATCTCAAGGGGAGGCCATAGCATCAGCAACAAGACCGTACCCTTCTTATTTAATCCAATCAAATGAATGCAATTGAGAATCAAGATGCATGCAATTGGAATTTAGCACTTAAAGGCCTACTGGAATGCAATTGCTCCAGTTTACAAGTAAACTTTATAGCACTTAAAGGCCTACTGGAATGCAATTGCTCCAGTTTAAAGGCCTACTAGAATTTAGCACTTAAAGGCCTACTTGAATGTTATCTAGTTCCAATTTACGAGTACACAAAAAGAAATACAATCAGCAATAGGAATCATGCATTTAAAACAGAAGAAATACCAACAGCAACAGGAATACCAACAGAACTAATCAGAAATACCAACAGCAACAGGAATCATGCATTTAAAATACCAATCAGAAATACTAGTTTACAAGTAATCAGAAATACCAACAGCAACAGGAATCATGCATTTAAAATACCAATCAGAAATACCAGTTTACAAGTAATCAGAAATACCAACAGCAATAGGAATCATGCTTCAAATGAGGTATTGTCTAGTTTACTTACATCACCTTTTTAAATATGAACATCAGGTTGAGAAATCCTCATGTTCAAATCAATATCATGGCCTGGAGGAATGACAAACCAATCCAAAGAACACATGAATTACAACAAACAGATTGTCTATGAGTGATAGGAAAGGAAAAACATAAAGATGCAGATTATACCTTCAGCATCAGCCTCGATCAAAACATCTCCCTCGTAGATACTCAAATCAAAATTTGTCACAGCCTCCCTCCCATTGCATTTTATAGCTGCCTTGTCATAAGCCTTAGTGTTGAAGAACAACAAAAATAAAGAAAGCAATGTTGGCATATAAATCAGATACTTGAGGTGTTACAATTAAAATTTCAAGAGATTATAGTGAGGAATGAGGAAATTCCATGCTCAGTTGAACCTTGCAGCTTCTATTTCGCTGTTGAATAGGCCAAGATATATGTACCTGCACATCCAACCATTATTTTCGCATAGGTTATCTGTAGCTTTCAAAATCTTCTTTATTTAGTTTGGTAGAATATGTATATTTATCATTAGAACTTTTTGTGGTTTGATCAAAAGAAAGAATTGATGCTACCTTTTTTTTTTAAAAAAAAGGAAAAATATAACACAAGAATAAATGGCTTTGGCATTTTACTTCTTTCCGAGCAACTGCCCTATACGAGCTTCCCAACGACCACACTTTTGAAGAGTAACCCCTCTGTATTTGGAGCTTCCCCTTGAAAAGCCATTGCTTTGTCGCCAGCGTGTGTATAAATTCTTCTTTTGTCAAATTTATCATCTAACATTGTAGAAGGACATTTCAATTTTACATATCCATCTATCATCTATCAGAACCATTAGACAGTATATATATGCCAGTATGCAAAATTACTTGTTTCATATCCTCCTTGTAGTCACTTAAAATGAAATTAATATCAGCATCAAGTCCCCTGAACTTAATTGCAGCTCGATTATATGCTCTATAAACAGAATCAAAGAACATTTAGAGTTGCTGGTGAATGAAAAACAAATGGAAAAAATGCAATAGTTAAAATAATCATAGAAGATCATTCCAACCTTGCAGCAGAATGAGCAGTATCAAAACCACCTATTGGAATTCCACCCAATAAGAATATATATCTATTAGAGAATCCCATAGCACAAGTGCTAAAAATCATGAGAATAATATAGCTAAGAAAGATCTCACCCAAATAAACCTGCTTTCCGCAACAGAACCAAACCCTAAAAGACAACCCTAAAATTAACATCCTAAAATCAACAATATGCCAAATCATAAAACACGTAATCAGATCCCTAAAACACGAAATCAACACTTAGAAATACCTTTGATTGCTACTATAAGGGGAAGAAAAAGAGGCGAATAGTAGACTGAGGAGAATAGACGGAGGAGCTCACGACGGTGGAGGAAAACACGGACTGGAGAGGAGCTCGCGACGGCCGGCCGAAGGAGGACGGACTGAGGAACGACGCGTGCACGGATTGACGAGGACCACCGCGAGCACGGACGGAGGGGGAGCTCGCGATGGTGGAGAGGAAGGAGAAGCCGAGCTCGATCACGTGGAGAGGAACGGAGAGGGCGGGGGAACTGTAGGGATCTTTATGCGAAAAACAATAGCAAATGCAGCGGAAATTAAAATAAAATTTTAATCCCTCCAAAGATTCATGTGTATACATAAAGAAAGTCTTTCTTGTAACTACACCATAGTTAAGAAATTACCCTTGTAGCATAGTCCTTCGCAATCCCGACAGCAACTCTTTGATGGTGGATCTCAGCACGATCAGAACGGCCGCACCTCTACAGTATCCACACGAACACTATCTTGGAGAAGGAGACAAAAGCTTTGGTTGTGCTAGCAACCACACTAAGGCTCTCCTCTTGTAGACTAGGTTTGTTTGGCCCAAAGGGAAAAACTAAAGGAGAGAGTCCACGGCAAGAAAAAACCAACACACCAAATCACCCCTTTTTCCCATTAAAAAGGATTCCATGCATTAATCAACATTCATGAAGATGCTCCATGCATTAATCACCATTCATGAAAATGCAACATTGAAAATAAAATGAAGAGACTTTTTAACTTCTCAACTCCATTCATGCAAAACTATTTTTGCATGCAACGTTGAGAAGAAAATGAAGAGAGAAAAGCAAAACTTTTCAACTTCTCAACTCCATTCATGCAAAACTACTTTTGCATGCAATGTTGAGATTTAATTCATTAATTCCCATCTCATGTAATAACCTTTTCTTGCATGCAATATTGGATTTTTCATTCATGAAATCACATTTCATGCATTAGTCACTTTTGCATGTAACGTTAGGTTCTTCATGCATGAAATCACATTTCATGCATTAATTCCTTTGCATGTATTTCCTTTCTTAAATTGATTTCATTTGAATCTAATTCATATTAAACCAACTCAAGTTTAGCCAAGTAATGAAGTCTAACTCATTTTAGTCCAATCAATCAACTAATGATTCATTTAGTCAAACTAAGATAATCATGTCTCCAAAATAATGTGTTCTTTGTGTGTGACCCAATAGGTTCTTGCAACGTTGGTAATGTTTCTAAAACCTTTTAGAAACATAACGCAATGAGTGGCATCTAGCAATGCATCATTGCTACCCAAGTGGCAAGAATGTCGAGATCTGACATAACCTTGCTGTGACTACTATAATGTATGATCATGTCCTTCTATCCTCGATATCTAGATTGATCAATGAGGCATAGACCGTGTCATCCTCTTATCAATCTTTATGTTTCTTGATCCCCAAGTAGACTCACTCAAGCAAATGAACTCAATATCTCATATTGACTCATTTGAGCATGGTCATGCATTTCGTGGTCCTACTCTATCAAGAGGCCGTAAGATATCACTCTCGTTATATAGGAGGGATAGATCCCATCTACATCACTCACATCCCTCTGCATAATTTGTTACATACCCAGTGATCGCCTTTATAGTCCACCCTGTTACGGGTGACGGTTGACGATACCAAAGTACATAACTCCTTATGTAGGAAACCATAGTGACTTCAGGTCTAAGGACTATTCATACCAATAGTCACATGAGAAAGTTTATGACACTCATATAACGATCCATGAAACTTTCTCATGGCGGATCAATTCAGTATACATTCTCTAATGTATACCCATGTGTCAACTTGATATCCCATATCCATGACTTGTGAGATCAAGTCATCCAATTGACCTACATGCTAGTCTCAACGCATTAACATCATCCTTGAATATTAATACTTGACTATGAATGATTAAGAGTAGTGTTCTCTACATCATCTCACTATCGATTCAAACAATCGATATGATGTAGATTAGAACTAGCTACCCAAGGATATTATTATACTTAGTTATTTGGCACAACAAATACAAAGTAAGTATAATAACCAAAACCTTTGTCTTTATTAATTAATAGAATATGATACAAAAGTCCCTAGTCAATCATCACATAATTGGCTCTAGGGTTTCTACTAACAGGAACCTCGCGTAATAGAGTGAGCGCGGTTGAGAGGGGAAAACCTAGTGCGTAACAGAGAGCGGGCTGAAGAGAAATTAATTTTATCAATTAACCCTTTTAACAGCTTTCTTTTAACAGCTTATATCCATGCGCGTTGTTAATGATAGTATTCGCAGCGCACTGTTATTTATGCGCTGTTAATTATAAAATATAAAATATTATCCGCAGCGCATTTGATTAGGTGCGTCGTAAAAACTATTATTAACAGCACACTATAATTCTGCGCTGTTAATGATGTGCTGCGGAAAGTCATATTTACTGTAGTGCCATTAATGTGCCTGTTACACACTTAAGGCGTGCTGGAAAAATAATCCATGTGATAAAATATTGGTTGAGCTACTTATATGATCCTTTTGACGCTAGAGGGGGAGATGAATAGCAAATAAAATTTTCATTATTCTTTCTATTTCTATCAGAGTTGTTAGTAGTGTAGTGGAAATAATTAATTAGAGAACAAGACAAGAAAAGATACCAAAATTTTAACGTGGTTCGGCTACTCCTAGGGTTCCTACTTCACCTATGTCTCAAACATGAGCATTAGTGATTTTTTTCTTTCCGAAAACCTTCTAAAGGCGGAGAAATCTTTTATGAGTTTTATAAGAAACAATCATAATAAATAAAATAGATAAAGAAAAGCACAATTTTGAAAATAAAACTAGTTGTGAATCGACAAGAAACCCTGAGTGCTGCAACACTCCTCCTGACACTTCCCAAACCATACGAGCAGGACTTGAGAGCTTTTTCAAGCACTGAGAATGAATAGATTGCTTGTGGTTGTTGTCAAAAGAGGTTGTCTTGAGTCCCTTTTTATATAGTCTGATTGGCACTCCTTCGATTGACTAGATGCTCTTCTAGTCAACTGTACCTCCACTAACCCACTGTAAACTTGATTCTTTTCAAACTAAGTTTTGACCTTTCGATCGATTAGATACCCTCCAATCACCTGGATCTTGGTCAAAACTTTTCCGTGAACCAACTTGTATGAACTCGATCAAGTTGATTTTCGATCAACTGGATTGCCTTCTGGTCGCCTGGGCCATGAGTCTGAAGGTTGAACTAGTTCCCAACTGGTCACATCCGATCCTTCATCCGATTGTTGTTTTTTGCAAAACAACTAAACAAATAACAAATACAATATGCAAAACCTAGTACTTGATTTATCTAACCTATTAGGTTTACTTATTTGGAGTTTACTCCTCTAAGACTTCTCTCTTTGCTAAGTGTTCTAATATATTTGTTTTATATAGAATATTTAGTATTGTTTTGCATGCGTTTGTTCGTTACATAAGCATACTTTGTACACTCTCATATCTTTTGCATTGGTTATATTCTTTTAGTTCGGAAAAAGACTATTTGTGCTTTTTGATTAATAGGACAAATTAGAGTTTAATTGGAGCAAAATAGCAAGGAATATGCTCTAGTCATATCCCATGATATATGAATGTTACCCCAACTAGCAATGAGAGCACAAATAGACAGTCTAACTGAAGAAGTATCTCATTTAAAAGGAATAATTTTACAAAGAGATGAAGAAATGAGAGAAATGCACAGACAACATAATTTTATTATACACCATCTTCAGTTAGGCTCCGCTCCAAGTCAGCTTCCTCCTGTTCCCGGTGATGACGGTGACGACGACGATTCTTCGTAGCCTAGTTGTATATCAATATAATTTTTTTCATAATTAGTATTACTTTAATTTTTTTCTATTTGTAATTTTTTTTATTTTTTATTGATTAATATTATTATTTTATTTCGAACAGGATTGAGAAAACCAAGGATGGCTAAGAGGTAAGTTTTTACATATTATACTTTATTTGTACAAAATAATATTATAATATTTTTATTTTCTGATGTAGGAAAAGAAAAAGAAGCTTTGATGGAGAAGAGAGTGAAGCAGAAAGTATTATTTGAGGTCGATGCCGTGGATGATGATACTTTTTATTTCTTGTCATTTGGAGACTTTATTATTTATGTTTTTTATTATCGATGGATGTTGTACTCACACTTTATTGTATGTTTGGAGGATGTTATGGATACTTTGATACTTTCATGTATTTTGGAGTTTATGTTATATGTATGATTGTGAATGTTAATGTTAGGATGTGTTTGTTGTATTGTTTGCTAATTAGAATATGTTTATTTGTTAATATGTGAGTGTTTGTGATATAGGATGTGATATAATGATTGGTTGTAATGTTTGGAGGATTTGTATATAAACAGGATTCAGATTTGGAAGGAACAAATTGAATTTGTGAAATTTTTTTTTGGTTTGTGATGAAATTTGCGATGAATCATGGATTCATCGCAAATGTATCAAAATATTACTGTTCTATCGTAATATTGGCAACGAACATGGGTTTTCATCGCCAATTTGGCGATGAATAAGCAGTTTTGTCACAAATTGGCGATGAAAAAGCATGTTCGTCGCCAAATTGGCGACGAAAACCCACGTTCGTCGCCAAATTAGCAACGAAAAGGTTTTCATCATCGCTAATTTGGCGATGAAATAACGCTTTTGTCACCAAATTTGGTGACAAAACATTATTTCGTCGCCAAATTTGGCAACGAAAATAAGATTTCGTCACAAATGTTGGTGACGAAAACATGATTTCGTCGCCAAATTTGGCGATGAATTTTACGATGAAAAATATTTTTGTCGTCATTTTTGCAACGAATTATTAGTTTTTCGTTGCAGGAGGTTGCGATGGGCTATTTGCAACGAAAAATTTTTCATCGCAAAAGGGTTGTATTTTTGTAGTATATATTTTAGGATTTACATATTAGTACAGTCATTTAATTCATCATAGTCTTGATGTAATACATATCGAGAAGAATATTTCTGATAATCTGATTAACATAGTGATGAATATCAAAAAATAAAAAATAATCTAAATGAAAGAAAAGATATGCGACTCCTTTGTAAAAGATTTACTCTTAATGTTGATGAAAGTAGTAAAGAACCAAAGTCAAAGGTAGTTTATACATTGAATAAAGATCAGAGGTGTATTCTTTGTAAATGGGTGAAATCTTTAAAATTTTAGATGGTTATGTCTCTAATCATGAAAAATATATCGATTTGAAGGAATGTAAATTGATTAGTTTAAAAAGTCATGATTGTCATATATTCATGGAAAGATTCATTCCTATCGCTTTTAAGGAGTTGCTATCAAATTTTGTATGGAGTGTCATTACGGAGTTAAGCATTTTTCTTTATGATATTTGCTCAACAATTTTGAGATACTCACACATGGAGACGTTATTGAGAGAAATTCTAATAATTTTGTATAATTTATAAAAGGATTTTTCTACTTTCATTTTTTGATTTGATGAAACATCTTTTGGTTCACTTGCCTTATGAAATCAAAGTTGGAGGTCTTGTCCATTTTCGATGGATGTATCCATTTGAAAGGTAAAATCATATTACTTATATACTTCATTATTAATTCTTAAAAAATAAAATTATTTTTTATATATTAATATCTAATACACTTTATTTTATTATAATCAGATTCCTACCTCATCTGAAGAAAAAAGTGAAAAATAAGACTCATGCTGAAGCCTTTATTAATTGTTAAAGCATACATTATGGAGGAAGTAACAACTTTTGCATCATATTATTTTGAGTCTTACATTCGGAGCAAAAGATGAAGAGCGGGAAGAAATGATGAGGGTCCTATTGATCCCAATTTGACATCATTTTTAATTTTTAATTACCTTGGTCAACCATCAAGAATTAAATCAAATACATGATGTAATACTATGGAATTAGAACTAAAATTGTAATACTAACATGATCTATAGAACAATACCTGTTGAAGCGTGCCTCGAATCCGGCTCCGGCGGCAGAGGTTGTTGCTTCTGTCGGAGGAACAATCACCGGGAAAGGGAAGGTTCCTTCTATTTCACAAACCAAATCCTTGCTTTGGAGTTCTTCTCCTCTCCGGCAGCGTTCCCTCTATGCTTCACTTGGACGCAATCGCACACCCAGATCGCACTCTTCTCGTTCTCCCTTCTCTGGAAAGCACACCCCGATCGCAGCAGCAAGGCCTTGCTCTCCCTTTAATAGGGAGAGCCTGCGTCTCCACGGAGTGCCGAAGTGCGCAGCGTGGAGATCGTGCGTGGTGGGCGGCGCAGTGACGTGCGTGGTGGGCGGCGTGGTTGGCGGTTACCCAAACCGCTAACATCTCCCACTCGTCCAAGTGAAGCCACAAAGACAAATAGTCACAAAGACCATTAAGAGATATCTAGCCACGTAGACTAAATTTAACCGGAATGCTCAATCACATAGACTGTAAGAACAACCAATTCATACATAGGAAAATGGTTCGTGCGACAGCAAGCACATTGAGCATTCATTGCTAAGAAAGTTATTACACCTTACATAGCTGCTCATAGAGCGATCAACACTAAGAAAGTTGTTACACCTAACTTAGCCGCTCCCCAAATAGTACATAACCATTTTCTGAATGACACACAGTCATTTATCTGATGGCTCACAACCATCATCCAGGTGGCACCTAGCCGTTCTCCAGTGATACATAAATCACTCTTCTTGTGGTACATAACCATTTCCTGGACTCATTATGTCTTGCTATTTACCTAGATTAAATAATATGTATTTACATCAATATGAACATCTCTAATCCCTCAATTTGACTATCATGTCAAGAGCATGTTTCATATCTCTAATATTCACAATCATTTCTATACATAACAGAAATGGGTCGACCAGTGAATATTCTCAAAAGATGTAAATATATTTAATCTTCCTTTTTAGCTTGAATCTATTCATTTTAATCAGTCGCTTTCCTAGTCATGCTCCATAGACCGAATCATCCATAGTCATAGGTCTACATGCTAAAGTAGCAAACCCTGATTAAAATTTCAAGTAGACAGCTAAATAGTCACTTAAGGTAAATACTGAGATCAACATATAATCTCATAGGGCTCACATAGTAGAGAAGCAGGGATCCATTCTCCTACTACCCTAATTGTCGCATTAGCACATGTGGTATGAATCACATGCTACGATGTTATTCTCTTTACTAAAAAGAGTGCATGTTTTCCTCAAATTAACATCGTATAGATTTTGATCTAGACATTCCCAATGCCTAATCCAGAATTTAACACAAATTCTAATCTGGCTTCTAACAGGTTTAGTAAATGGTGGGATCATTTACTTCGATCATCATACTTTAAATGATCTCACCTTGATTCCAATATCAAGGCGACCCCAGCTTATAGGAATGTAACAATTTTAACAGCTACATAAGCCATTAGCTACATAAGCTGTCCTATAAGCACCGGTCTTACCTCCATTTGTACTCAATAAATAGAGATGATTGTCCATGTGAGAGGACCAATCACAACCTGCCAACATGCATACCGAGATCTTATATGAATGTTGTTAGTGAGAGCCCTAGAGCCAATCATTTGATGATTGTTGTATGGACTCATTGTATCATATTTCTATTTATAAAGGCATTATTTTGTGGTTATTATACTTACTTGTATTAGTGCCAAATAAACTAAGTATAATAGCGTCCTTGTGTAGTAGGTTCATATCTATGTCAATCGATTGGTTGAATCGATAGTGAGATGATATAGAGAACACTACACTAAACTATTCCTAGTCAAGTATTAACATTCAAGGACAATGTTAATGCATAGAGACTAGCATGTAGGTCAACATGATGACTTGATCTCACAAGTCATGGATATGAGATATCAAGTTGACACATGGGTATGCATTGGAGAATGTATATCGAATGACCCACCATGAGAAAGTATCATGGATCGTTATATGAGTGTCATATACTTTCTCATGTGGCTATTAGTATGACTATTAGTCCTTGGACCTGAAGTCACCATGGTTCCCAACATAAGGAGTTATATGCTTTGGTTTCGTCAAACGTCACCCGTAACTGGGTGGACTATAAAGGCGATTACTGGGTGTATAACGAATTATGTAGTGGGATGTGAGTGATGTAGATGGGATCTATCCCTCCTATATGACGGGAGCGATATCTTAGCTCTTGATAGAGTTAGACCACTAGAGTGCATGGCCATGCCCAAATGAGTCAACATGAGATGTTGAGCTCGTTTGATTAGAGTGAGTCTACTTGGTGTTCAAGACATAGATTGATTAGAGGATGACACGGTCTATGCCTCGGATTAATCAATCTAGATATCAAGGATAGAAGGACATGGTCACATATTGTGAGAGTCACAATTAGTAGTCACAAGGTGATGTTGGATCTCAACATTCTTGTAGCTTGGGTAGTAGTGATGTGTTGCTAGATACCGCTCACTACTTATGCACCTAAATGAGTTTAGGGCATTGCCAACGTTACAAGAACCTATAGGGTCACACTCAAAGGGCAATTAGGTGGAAATTAGGTTCATGTGATGAACCAAGAGGATTAGATTCATGTGATGAATCAAGTTGGGTTAGTTGTAATCCAAACTAGACTAGTGGAGTTGATTTGATCAACTTTGGGAGATTAGAAGTCAAGTTTGACTTGACATGAGAAGGAGAAATTTTGGAAGTCAAGTTTGACTTGACTTTTTGCCATGTCATCATAAATGTTGACTTGACTTTTTGCCATGTCATCATTTATGTTGACTTGACTCATGCCACCTCATGGTCAATTGTTGACTTTACCATTTAACCTTTAGGTGAGGTGGCATAAGTGATGGCCAATGGTGAACCTCCACATCATCATGCCACCTCATGGGAGGTTACAAGAGGAGATTGTAACTCATGAATTTTAATGCCTTTTAATGGGATTAATTGGATTAAATGTGGCATGATGTGGTTGGCCACATAAAAGGGAAAAATGTGTTTTTCTCCCCTCTTCCACTACTTCACGTTAAGGATTTTTCTCCTCTCTCTTTCTTGGTTTTTCTCTTCTCCTCTCCCTCTCCACTTGCTTCCAAAAGCTCTAAGGGTGCTAGCACACTCTAAGCTTTTGTTTCCACAAAATTGTCCGAGTGGATACCATAGAGGAGACTACACGAGTAGCTCTCGAGATCCGACTCCGCCGTGGACGAGCGGGATACGCGAAGGGCACGCATCGAGGGTAATATTCTTATCTCGTAGATCTAGTGTAGATCTAGGTATTTTGAACATGTACAAGTTGTTTTTGTAATTTTCGCACGGATCCGTTCGGAGGGTTTCGTGGTTTCCGCACGCAAAAAGCGGTTTTGCGGCACGAAAAACCCAATGTTTAAAGTTAGGCAATTCTTATTGATCTAACATGTGTGATGCAAGTTTGCAGGAAAGTCCAAGCGTAGTCTTGGCAAAAGAAAAGTCCAAGTGGGTAGTCTTGGCAAAGAAAAGTCCAAGTGGGTAGTCTTGGCAAAGAAAAGTCCAAGTGGGTATGGCAAGCAAAAGTCCAAGTGGGTAGTCTTGGCAAGCAAAAGTCCAAGTGGGTAGTCTTGGCAAGCAAAAGTCCAAGTGGGTAGTCTTGGCAAGCAAAAGTCCAAGTGGGTAGTCTTGGCAAGCAAAAGTCCAAGTGGGTAGTCTTGGCAAGGAGAAGTCCAAGGGTGGTCTTGGCAAGGACTTGACATGACGAAGCTGATGGAAGCATCTCAGGCTAGTGCAGGGAGGCATGAGGCTATGGGAGGTGTTTGAAGGCCGAGGTCTAGGTCAAGAGAAGCTGAAATGTGATTTTTCAGCTTCACCAGTCGACTGGCCCTGCCAGCAGTCGACTGCTCATAAATCAGACGCACACAGAAAGATCAGTCGAGCCAGAGGAAGACAGGAGTCGACTGGGAAGTCGACTGGGATTATGGATAGTCGACTGTCTCCAGTCGACTGGTCTTGGACAGTCGACTGTGATTTGAACGTTGCAGAAAATTGGCAAGCATTTAATGGCATTTAATGCAAGATTTTGTTGCCGATTGAAGGCATCAGTCGACTGGCCCTGCCAGCAGTCGACTGATGTTGCAGAGATTATAAAAGAAGCCTGCACGAGAACAACTCATCTTCTTCGCTATTCTTTCATTCTTTTGTGCTTCTTTTGTGAGCGTTTTTGTGCTCAGATCTCTGCTTTATTCCTCTCCTCCTAGACAATATTTCATATCATTTTGAGGAGATCCAAAAAGGTGTAAAGGTTTCTCCGCCTTCGAGTTTTCGAGAAGGAGAAGATTCATAGTGCATCGGGTGTGTGCGTGCGTGTGGATCCTTGGATTAGTCACCTCTGCGGAGGTGGATACCAAGTAAAATAAACCGGGTTAGCGTTGATCTCTGTCTTTCTCTTTTATATTTTTGCTTCCGCTAATCTCTGTGCAGAGAAAGATCAAGAAAAATCGAGAAACGCTATTCACCCCCCCTCTAGCTATTCAACCGATCCTAACACACCTAATCCGGAGAACGAGCTACCGAGCCCTCTCCAATCCTATCCGGTACAGAGAACGAGCTACCGAGCCCTCTCTGAACTAAGTCGGAGAACGAGCTACCGAGCCCTCTCCAATCTCATCCTTTAATCGATCAATCTGAATATGAACTTAAATCGTTGTCAACATCAAAACAACAATCAGGACACAACTGCATCAACATCTAGTTCAAGAGTTGTAAGAAATTTTCATATTAATAAATATATTATGGTAACTGGTTACCTTATCTGTCACATAAAATCACATGACAATAGGGTATATAATTCTTGATCAAGTGATGTTATATATCCTTTCTCGATGGAGATCTTGCAAACTTTACCTTTTCAAAAAAAAATGATAAATCTCAGTTAACACTATCCCTGGGTGACCGGTCCAACCCTACGGAAGTTTCCCACTGACCATTAGAATAAATCAGGAAGTGCATGCAATGGCCAGCCCAGACGCCCAGCATCCTTTGATTGCGCTCCTCATTTGAAGAAAATTTTTTACAAATATGCCATAGCTGGAGATCGAACCATAAGTACCTGGGTGACAACCTGAATGTCTTACCACGACACCATTGCCCCGGGACAAACTTTACCTTTTCAAACTAAGAAGAGTAAAAATGTCTCACAAAATTTATTGTAAGAATTTGAGTCACTATTTTCATTGTCTAACTCCAATAACTCAATATTCTATGGAAACTTAACTCCACCCTTGTTATAGAAAAGTAAATACAATACTTTCTAATGAAATAAAAATATTTCTCAAACCATAATAAAATTTAATCAATACTTTTACATGTTTATCTAAAAAATGAATAATTAATTTTAGAGGTTTTGAATTTTCTCATGTTGGTCATGCTATTTTTTGAAATGCAATAAATAATAATTCTGCAATAATTAGTTTAATAAAAAAACTAATTCGATCATGAGATCGAGCTAGATAGGTTTTTTGCCATCTGTTGTATTTGACACATCTTAAACTTATAATAATTTATAAAATGTTGTAGGAAAATTAAGAATGCCGTTAAGTTTGTCCAATATATTATCACCCTTTAGGTCACAAAATTAATTTAAACAAATATGATAAAAATATAAATATGAAAAATAAAAATAGCTAGTGAAATTTGCTGCAGAGCACTTGACCTACCATATAACAACCATATATCTTTTTTTTTTTAAAAAAATATTTTTATTTTTATGTAATGTTTTTCCCCTGGTGTGTATAGTCCATCTTTACCCCTAATACTTTATGCATTATGTATAATATGCAATTCATTCAAAAATTATAAATATGACAAGTTATTTAATACGGCTGTTAAAATTAAGGAAGAAAAAAATTAACAAATATTATATTTGTATAATTATTTTAGATCTTATGATTAAATATATAGTTTTAAAAATCTTATAGTCGCGTATCAAGAGTAAATGATCCTCCCATCCACTTCTCGTTCTTCCTCAAATAAAAAATAGTATGAAAAATAATATAATTTGCCAATTTATATATATTATTCTTTTTAATAATCCAAGTATCTAGGCTTGAGTTCAATTAATCTTAGAGATTAGAGATGGACGACTTCTCCCTTGTTCACTTATTGAGTAAATTTGGAAGTTCAGTGGATCCTAACATGGTAGTTCATTAGTCCCATTAGATTGGGTACTACGAGTGTAAGATATCTTGAATGAGAATCAAACACTGAGCACATGTAGTTCATGTATGATCGATGCATATAACTACCAAATTAAATATCTTCTATATCTTCAATATTTTTATAACTAATATTGATATTTTTGTAACTAATATTGATATTTCTTCAAAGATATAGAAAATATATGATAATTTTGTTGGATAATCTTACTCTTTTAAAATTATTATTGGAGATAAACAAAAAATTATTAAATAAAAAATTATTAAATTTAAAATTTAGACTTATTTGATCTATGTCGAGATGACCTTGACTTATTTGTCAAGTTGGGCTCGGTAGGCCGAGCTAGATTAGGTAAGCTGAGTTGCTTAGGAAGACTAAGCTGCTTAAGGAAGTCAAGCTGTTAGGAAAGATCAAGTTGCTTAGGAAGGTCGAGTTGTTAATTCGGCTGAGCTTCTAGGCTGCCTAGTAGCCTGACTGACTGAGTGGGCCGAGTGGTCAAGCTCCCAAGTGGGAGCAGAGTAGGGAGCTCAAGTTGTTGAGCGTCGAGAGGTCGGGTAGGGAGTTACCGAGCGAAAGGTCGATTAGAGAGTTCTTGAACCGCTGAGCTAGGAAGTTGGGTATGAAGTTGCCCAATGGGAAGCCAAGCAGAGCTATTGAACTTCCAAGTCAGGAGGCTAGGAAGGAAGCCTTCGAGTGGGAGGTCAAGCAGAGAGCTCCCGATTTGTAGAGCCGAGAGCTTAGGCAAGGAGGTACTAAGCGGGGAAGTGTGCTGAGTACTATATGTTGGGATCGGCCTGGTACATTGCGTGTGTTTACATGTATTACAATCGTTTACAATAAAAATAAAATAATAATTAAACCTAATTATTACAACACACGCAACACACGCAACACACGCATGCAAATACAACAGACACAAGACATGATTGAAATTTAAAAATTTTAGAATAATAAATATTCTACGCGTACCTGACATATGACACTCAGCCAGAATGACATCAATCGAACGACTCTTGTCGAAGTTTTGCCTCTACTAGTGATCCACGCCAAGTGTTCTTCAGGACGGCTTCCAAAGCCATAAGTTTTGTTACCGTCTTCGATACTAGCCGTTGAACAATAACGGTCGATACGAGAAAAAAATTTTAATATAAAAAACATACAACAACACATGTCGCATTGTTTTTGGGGTTTTCTAACTATCGCTGGGAACTAAATTTCTGGACGGTAAGAAAAGAGAAAAAGGAGGACCGAAAATCTTTTTGAAAAAATATGAAAAATATTCAAAAACTTCACAAGTTTTCGTGACAAAAACCTAATATCCAATCCGGCAATTAGCTTTGACAACGAATCCATCCAGCAGCACCAACTCTTTCGATAAGTAGTTGGCAGCGGCAGCAACTCCGACTGTGGCAGCGTTGTCCGGTAGCAACAATACCTCCGGTAGCAACTCCGGCCACAACAAATTCCGACGACAGCAAAGTTTGGTGACACTGAACAGCAATGAGAAAGGGAAGAAGGGAAACAACTAGGGTTTCCTAGTGCTTGCTCCTTCAACTTGTCCTCCGGTAGAAACTCCGATGGTCGGCTGTGGGTGAAAGAAACCCAATCAGGCTTCGGCGGCGGCGACAAATAGAGAAGAGAGGAGGAGGGATCGTGGCCAGGGTTTTGGCTCAATTGGGTTTCCTCGACGTCCAACCGTCTTTAAAACCTTGACCGTGATGATTTTCTCATCGGCGGGCGTGGGATCGCGAGAAAATTACGACGGCGTCTGTCATTTCCGACGGAATCGGACTCGTGAAAGAAGGTTGCGAGCAGCGAGCGTCAAGCATTTGTGCATACAACCGGCGCGTGAGCTTGAATCGGAGGAAAAGAGACCAAACCAGACCAGGAAGAAAAAACCAATTGATTTGAATTAGTTTTTAGGGTTTATGAACCGGGTTCAATTTGATTCAAAACTAAATCGCTTGGTTCAATAACCAAACGATCTCCGATTTGACCCAAACTAATTTTGTTCATTTCGTCTTCACAAGACGAAGCTCCTCATCTTTTTTGTTTTGCCAAAATATCTTCCATAATGAACCAAATCAAGTTGGTTCATTTCCTCTTCATAAAATGAAGTCCATTATTTTTTTTGTTTGGTCCAACCAAACTTTCATTCTCTCGAACTAAGAATCAGATTCTCAAACGCGTGTTAAGTCCTTTAAAGAACTTGTAGTGCGTATGACCTAATAGGTTCTCGGTTATGTTGGTCATCCATAATTAATCATTAATTGTGGAACGATCATGAGTAACATCTAGTATCCCCAATTGATCAAAAAATCAACGATTGATTTCAGAATAATTTCTAAACACTTCAGCAGCTATATTGAAACATGTCTCGTTTCTTTCGCCGTCTTATACTCACTTAGTTCAGGACATGATCTATATATGTCAGTCCCACTAAGCTGACTATGTTACACATAGCCCAAACTTTCTTTCTTGTCCTGTGGATTCACGTTACTCATGTTGGAATCGTCCTGGTGTAATGTGCGTGTTTACACGTTTTAGAAATGTGTGCAGTAGAAAGAAACAAATAATTACAGCTAATTATTATAACAACACACGCATGCAAAACAGAAAATAACATGTACAAGGCATGATAAGAAATTAAAAATTTTTAAATAATAAATTATTCTAAATGCGTACCTCATAGATGATGACGTTGAGCGGAGTTGAATCAATCGAGTGGTCCTTATTGAAGTCCCGCCTCTATTGATGATCCACGCCAAGCCTCGTCTGGACAGCTTCGGAAGCCACGAGTTGCGTCATCATCTTCGATACTATTCGATGATCGATGATGATAGAATCGAGAGAAGCCTTATTTCGGAAACTACGCAACAACGTTTGTCGCGATCATTCCGGGGCTTTCTAACTATCACCGAGAATCGTATTCCTAGTGTAGTTTTCGGTAGTCAACCATTGACCACCGATAACGAATAAATAGTTGGAACACTTCCGATAAAGATGGAATAATTTTTGATCACTTCATAAGCTTCCGGGAAACTGACATACGATCGTCAAATGATCGAGGTTGATTAGCAACCACCAAAAAACCTATTTGATAATTGGAAATAATTTTCGACAATCGAACAACGTATTTCGATGGCAAAATCTGATGACAACTCTGTCAACAACCAGCATTCTCTCCGATGGTCAGAAATAATTTTTGACCACGGCTGAATCATTCGATCAGGACAACAAGCCAAATTGTAGTTTCGGGATTTTCACAAAACCACCAGGCATGACATAACCCACACTAAAGACCAAACGGTAAGTGCTTTCTCCCTTTCAATGGAGAAGAGAGAAGTCATGATCGACCGGAACTGAGGCTGTCGGCATCAGATCAAGGGCGCATGATCAGCCGGAGCATAGGCGACCGCCGTTAGAGCAGGATTAGACGATCGGCTAGAGGGAAGCAGCGTCGGAGCTAGGGCTTCGATCGATGCTGGGCGGAGCAGGGATGCGATTGGAGCAGGGGCACAGCGCCACCGGCGTAGAAGCAAGCAGTGGTTCTTGCGGCCAGTGCGCGCTCGGAGGAGGCCGGTGCTGCGTCGTGCAGAGGAGGTCGGTGCCGCGCCGCGGAGGCCGGTGCCATGCCGCGTAGAGGAGGTCGGTGCCACACTGCGGAGGCCGGTGCCGTGCCCTCGCGAAGAAGACGATGAACAGGGGTTGCTCTCCGGTCCGACGACAGCAACCCTCAGATCCGACACTGCCCTCACACGAAAGAGGAGCTAAGTAACTCCTCAAACAATTAGGTTTAACCGGTGATTAGGGTTAGAAATAAACCGGGTTTGATTACTGAACTGGCTTTAGGAATAAACCAAAATCCCAAAACCTAATTCAGATTGAATCGGATTATTTTTGATTCGTTTGGTTCAATAATCAAATGATCTCCGATTTGATCCAAACTAGTTTTGTTCAATTCGTCTTCATAAGACGAAGCTCCTCATTTCTTCCATTTTGCCAAAATCTATTCCATCATTAACTAAACCAAGTTGGTTCAATTTAGTTTAAAATTAAATCATTTGGTTTACTAACCAAACGACCTGTGATTTGAACAAAATCAGTTTCGTTCATTTCGTCTTTGTAAGATGAATTCCATCATATTGTCCTTTGTCTGGTCCAATCAGACTTTATTTTTCTCATCCTGAGAATTCAATTCTCAAACTCATTTTAAGTCCTTCATAGAACTTGTAATGTGTGTAACCCAATAGGTTTCCGATTATGTTGACC
>NC_133881.1:7219247-7305062 GCF_044706935.1 Curcuma longa
TTCCTCTCAAACGATTCACCAACACTTTGAAGATGATTTTGTATACTAGTATGCAACATGATATCGGTCTATAAATCTGTAACATTCAGAGCATGGTTTGACTTTGAAATCAACACAATCATCGTGTGGTTTATTTGTTTCACTAGTCAGCTAGTTTCAAAAAATTCCTAGACTATGTCGATAAGTTTGTATGCACCGTCATCCAAGTCGCCTTGAAAATTTGGATCTATACTCATCAGGTCCTGGTGCTCGATCATTGCCTATGTTAAATAGGATTGCCCATATCTCTTCGTGAGTGGTCGGTGTCTCCATACCTTACTATTGCAAACTTAGAGATCAAACATATTAGATATGATAGGTAAGGAACCTGAATGGATGGAAGTTAATATATAGAATGACTTAGTTAAAACTCATTGGAATAAAGAAGATCACAAGATCAAATGTGAAATTACATGTAAGAATAAAATGATAATGAAGGATGGGTCTATTACCAAGCATACAAGGGGTTCAATTTCTTTTGGAGTTGGTAAACCTCTTTTTCTATGTATTTATCCCAATAATTTACACATCTCATCTATTAAATTTTTGTATTTTGATTTAAATTCAATATATCTCATTTGTTCTATTTTATATTGACATATGTTATATATGATTGTAGAAAAAAGATTTGGGACGAGAAGTGGATGAATTTGAGATTTTTGAACGAATGCATAAAAGGAAAAAAGATACCTGAGAGTTTATGGATAACAAATCAGTTCGAGTTAGTGTAAGTCAACATAATTAATTGTTCATTAATATTTTATTATATTGTATTGACATCTCACTTGTTTGTTTTTATATTTATTAGACTAATATAACTTATTGTAATATGGACAAGAACAATACAAAGAGAGATAAAATATTGATGATCACTCTTCATTCAATCTCAAATCATGGTGTGATGTAATGGGTGACCCATGTATGTTAGCGTGTGTCATTCTGTTTATGGTAGATACAAATTATGGTAGATATTACAGCTGTAAATATTCGTTCCCATAATAGATTAGCTGTAATCATGCCCCATATCATGTATAGCCAAATATAGGTCCTTGAATCTCTCTATGTGGTTGTATATATATTAGATACAATTACTGAATAAAATTGCACTTTTGATTTCTATTAACCTACATGGTATCAGAGCATCCTTGAGTTTTTTCTGTGGAGGCTTCTTCTTCTCCAAATCATGGACGACCATCTACGACAATACTCATTACCACCAACAATACTACTGAATCTATGACAATACCCATTACCACCAACAATACTACTGAATCCACGACAATACCCATAACCATCAAGCTGACCAACTCCAACTATGCCTTATGGTCTCAAATAGTTGAGATGTATATCTCAGGCAAAGACAAACTGGGATATATCAACGGAGATATTTCACAACCCTCGGACACAGACCCATCCTTTCGGAAATGGCGAACAGAGAATGCCATCGTAAAGGGATGGTTGATTAATTCCATGGAACCATCATTGGTCGGAAACTTCATTCGATTTGTCACAGCCAAACAGGTTTGGGATTCTATTGCTACAACCTTCTATGATGGTTCTGACTCGTCTCAGGTTTATGATCTACGACGGCGTGTGTCTCGAATGCGACAAGAGGGTGGATCCCTTGAGAAATATTATAATGATCTACAAGGATTATGGCGGGAGATTGACTTCCGCCGGCCAAACCCGATGGAGTGTGCACGTGATATACAGAAATATAATTCCATTGTCCAGGAAGAAAGGGTGTATATATTTCTAGATGGATTAGATGAGAGGTTTGATAACATCAGAAGTGATGTTTTAGAGCTAAAGCCGTTCCCTACAATTGAGCAAGCCTATGCCTTTGTAAGAAGAGAAGATACCCGCAAAAGTGTTTTGACATCAGAAATTAATTCTAATGGTGCTGTCATGGCTACTAAAGGCATCAGAGCATACCAGCCACATCTAGTAAGGAATGGATCCACGGTTAAATCCAAAGGCCAACCAGAAGGGGGAAAGTGTTCTCATTGTGGCAATACGAGACACACTCGCGATGTATGCTTCAAACTACATGGCTATCCGGACTGGTGGCATGAGCTACAAGCCAAGAAGAAACAGGAGAAGGAGAATTCCGTTGGAAACACAGGGCGTGTTGCTGTAGCTGTTGCAGAACCCCACCTATCTCTCATTCCTATCAAAGACCCATCTGCTCTAGATGGCGATGGAGGTAACTCTGGACAAGCTCTTTATATCTCTAAGAAGTCAAGTACCTGTGAGTGGATTATTGATTCCGGGGCTACCGATCACATGACTTTTGACACTAGTGATTTCTCTAAAATAACACCTCCAAGACGAACTTATGTTACCAATGCCAACGGAGTTGCACATCCAGTTACTTGATACAGCCCACAAATGATGTCACGAATGAGCCTCAAATTAGAATTTATAATCGAAAACCCTTAGCTCACAAACAAATGTAATATAGGGGCCACGAGTCGTATTTTTCCAAGGATTAGTAGAGAATTTGTATGAATCAAGCTAAGATGTCGTTCTATTTTTGGGTTTTTCTATGAAAATGGGGGTTTTGATGTTTTTCAAATGAAATGTAAATTCAAAATAAGGAAATGAAATGAAGCTAAAATGCAAACATAAATGCAATTCATGAAACAAATGACTTTAAACCTAAGTGCAAGAAATAAAAATTCAACAAGACAATGAAATCAACAGTTAAAGAAAATGCAATTTGTGAGACAAAAAGAGAAATGAAACTAGGCTAAACAAGTAATGGATTTTGAAAAGAAACCAAGCTCACCTTCTAACACAATTCAATCTAGCTAACCAAATGTATTTAACTAACAACAAATTCAATTCTTAAACTAAACAAATTGATGAAACCTGATACAGAAACAAGCATGATACTGAACAGTGATGTATTGAAACAGAACCGTGCCAACGAAATGCAATCACATTCACTTTGGTTCAAGAGCTGAAAGCTAAAGAATTCTAATGGATTCTAATGGATCAAAAACAACTAATCAAACATTAACTAGAAAATCAATTTTAACAGGTTGAAACAAATTTCAGACAGAATAGGAAAATCAGAAATGAAAACCGGAATCAGAAATAGCAAAACAGAAATAAACTCAGATCTTCCCTTCCAAATTCGATCTCCTTCTTGCCGTCACACAAGAACTGATTCTAGACCAGAAATCCAGAAGATAACCATTCAACTTAGCTCGATTTAATCTAGATTGAATCTGATCAGTAACAGGGAACGCCCTTGCGAAACACTGAACAGAGCCGGATCTAAACTTGATGATTCAGCTGGAATCCTTCAAATCGCTGGTCAAGTTAAAGCTCAGGAACCTTCAATAACCTTCGAGGAACGCCTCTGAGTGTAATTTATAGCTCCGATCGGTTTGGATCTGAAGAAATCAGTTGAAATCTGCGGCGGAACGAAAAACTCTGGCAAAACCCTCGCCGCGCATCCCGACCTTGATTGATTGCCCAGCTTAGCTTGTAGTCATCTCTGGAACTCGGAAATGAGTTTGGAAGAAGAAGAACCCGAAGATCGCTGCTCTAATCTAAGAAAACAAACAGAAGGAAATTGGCGAAGACGATGGCGCTACAGTGATCGCGATACCCAGCTACAGTGAAACTTCTCGTTATAACTGGGATTTGAAATCGGCCGGTTCAGCTGCTGGTTCGACTCCGGTTCAACTCCAATTCAGCTTGGTTCAGCTCCAAGCCCTGGTTCAACTCCAATTCGACTCCAATTCAAATGTGTTCAACTCCAAATCAACTCAAATCTTGATCATGAAGTTTAAGTCATCAGAATTTATCAATCTTGGCTTGACTTGATCCCAATTGGCTCGATCATGGTTCAACTCGACCCTACAAAGATTAAAATCAATTAATACCAAATTAACCATCAAAATCACAAAATTATAATCAATCATCCAATTATACAACATTTCACAAATGCAATCAATTATATCGATTAAAGCATTTAATTGTTCACATAAAAACCCAAATTGAATCAACAAAATACCATAAAACCCTAGCTTATCAAATTCCCCCACACTTAGCCTTGTGCGTCCCGCTCAAGCCAAAACAATAAAACTAACAAACTCCTACTATCGTACCCCCCTAGATCATCTTCAATCAAAGTTAGAAACAATTAAAAGAAAATTACCTAAGGTTGTGAAGTATCAAAAACCTAAGCCATGAACTAAACCCTTGTTCTTGGTTAACCACCTAGCAAAGTTCATCCTTCATGACTAATTAAGATAAATGCACCACACTCATTCTCACAAGGTTGTTTTCAGTAGATAAATCAGTGGCTCTCACCCTAATTCTAATTCATGATCAAGTAAAGTAGGGCTCACTCAAGCAACTTAAGTTTCATGCACTTCCATAGGCTTGCTTGTTTTCTACTCTCCACTAGCATTCTTGATTTGGAATCCACACTTATTAAGGATTATTGAAGACAATAAGCAAATCATGAACTGAAACAAATGAGATAAGAATTTAGAAAGAACAAGGTTAAGAAAAGGAACTTTAAAGAAAATGCATGGTAGTGGTAGATATGGATATACTTAAATGCTAACCAATGACCTCTTGCCCTCTTTTCTATTTCATTTCTTTTGTAACACATTTGTTTCTGTTTGTTCTTCAATTCCATGAAACAAATTTGGTCTAAACCTTTCCAATTCCTCTTCTTGATACTTTCTCCTCCTCTTTTCCTCATTTTGCCTCAAATTCCACCAAATATGCTATCTTTTGTTTCTCTTCATTCTCAAACCCAATTCCTTCACATTTAAATTCTACAAGAGCTAAGAAATAGTAATCAATCATCAGCAAGCAAAATTCAATTCACATGAAACCATAATTGCAAAGTATCAATGGCAAATTTAAATCCAAAAACAATTCAAAACCAAATTGATACTTTCCTTTTTCTCCCCATTTTCTCACTGTTTTTCATCCATTCTTTTTCCATCATGAAGATTGATTACTAATGCTCATCATACTGCAATTTCCCTGCAATTCGAGCTCAAATCAGTGCTCAAACAATTTTCAAAACCCAGCTGGAAAATAACTGCAATTTCTGCATTTTCTATTTTTTTTTCTGCAATTTTTTTTTTTCTTCTGTTCTATTCCGGCAATGGAACCACTCCCCCACACTTAAACATTTGTCTGTCTCAGACAAATCCGAACAATACCAGCTCCAACATTTTCAAAATTCCAGAATCAGATAATTGTGCTAAATCTGCAGCATTTGTCAAATCCCAGCATTTCTTCAAATTCCAGCATTCTGCATCTATCAGAAATCAGAAACTGCAGCTGATGGCATTCAACTGCTAAAACAGGAGGCTTAGCAGGTTCAAACCTTTGTGCCAAATTCCAGCATTTCCAGATTAAGAAACTTTACAAGACAAATTTTTGAAACTTCCTGTTTTCCTGATTTTCAATCTGATTTCTTACATATTTCTGATCTGTTTTCATATTTCCTTCCTTTACTTTAATCAGCAATGGAACTACTTTCAGCTCAGCATTAGTTCATGAATTCTATAGCTCCTGTTCTTTTACTTAACAGTTTCACACAAATATAACTCAGATCCACAAGGCTTTCAACTCATACCAAAGAAAAACTTTAGCTTAAACAGAAACAGCTGAAAACAACTTTCACACAAAAGCATTTAAACAGAATCACAGCAATATAACTTCAAAAAATTCTAGTCACAACTCCATACTGCCTCACTCTCTCAGAATTGGCACTGAACATCTGCCAAATCAGAATTTCAGAATACCTACTTGAGCATAATCAGAATCTCAATAGCAAATGGCAGAAACAAGAGATAAAACAAAATACTCAGTAGCACTGAATTTGTTTTTTTTTCTTTCCTTTCTTTTCTATCTCTTGCTGCCATCAACACACTTGATTAGAATCTCAACTTGTTGTCTAAAGAATGCTTGAATTGAATTCAGTTTCACCGGAATTAACCAGCTTATCAACTCTTTTGATACACTACTCTCCCTTATAAACAATTTCTGAAATTCTTTTTTCCAATCTTCTGTTTTTTTTTTTTTTCTTTCTGATATGATGCCATTTCGAACTGGTTTGTGCCCATAGTTATCACATCTCAATCCTCCTTCTCCAATTGAACTTCAACTGATTATATTGAATCAATTCAAACAAGAGAATTCAGTTTCAACAGCTCATCACAGATTTTTCACCAATTCTATTCCATTGATATTCAGCCCTTGTTTACCTGATTCTCATTTATCAATAGTCCTTCTTCAACAATTCTCATCAATATAGCTTCAATAGCTTGTAATCACACCAGAATTCAAGGCTCCAAAATTCAGAATTCCTTTAAACAGAATTTCTATTCAAACAAATTCCTGAATTTTAGCTTAGGTTCAACAATAGAGTTTTTCTATTAACAAATCTCAACAACTCACCCCCTAGACCTTTAGCAATGGAGTAATAGAAAGTTTGCTTTAGATTGTTACTGATCAGCGACTAACTCAGATTTTCAGAACTCCCAAGCATCAGTTATGAATTTTCTATAATGGTATCAAACTCCAATGATTCCCATTTAAGTTTTGTGCCATTTCTAAAGTTGCTTTTGATTTTTTTTTTTTCGAACATTTTTTTTCTCTACTTCAAATTTCCAAACTTCACCTCATCAATTCAGAATTTAAAAACAGAATTCAAATCAATCCTTGTTTCAAATCATTTTGGCACAAACAACACTCAATTTGGCACACTGATTGACACATCCTTTCTCATTTTCTTCTCTTTTTTTTTTACTGATCAAACACCAATAAATGCCATCATTCACTGATCTTAACCAATCTCAACTCATATCAGCTTAAAACACTTCAAATTTCAGTCCAAACAATAAGTTCATTCACAAAAAATGAAACATTCAAAAAATTGTATAACAAAATTCCAATGACTATTATTCCAAGGTTGGCTTGTATCATCCAAAATTTCCATGATCAGGAACACCTCCCCCACACTTAAATCCTTGACCGTCTAGGGCAAAAAACATTAATAGCATCTAAGAATATCCACATCCAAGATAAAAGAAGAGGTGAATCGAAATTAAGGTGAAAAAGATTTAAAGAAAATGATGTGAAGTATAGGTATAGCATGAAATGTATCAAGGAAAATGTGTGGTTGATGAAACAAATTATTAACCTTCATAAATGTGGACCCTATCATAGAAAATTTAGCCTTGAAAGAACACAAGCAAGTTCTAGAGTAATCAATCACAAAAGTGCATCACACAATAGGGTATAACCTCACTAGGTAGAAAATGTACACTATCTTAATTTCATCACTCTAGACTCCATTACTAAGGGTCACTCAAGTGTCCAAAAGCATTCATCCATGAACTCAAATTCCAAGAATAATCAATCAAATTTAACTCACTTTCAAAGGCCTCTAAAATGATATAAAAATGACTAGGGGGATACATTTATTCCTTAAACCCAAAAATGCATGAAATGAAATTCAAGAATTTATTTCAAACAAAATGCTCATGAAAATGGCATGTTATTACTGATATAAAACTGAAAATGAAAAATGAAAAATAAAAGATGGTATTAACAATGAAAAGAAAGTGTAAGATAGAAAACTCCCCTTTAGGTCGGGTAGATAGCATCATGAAGTCCAAACATCCACCTCTAGCTCCTTTAATTCTTCAAAATGATATCTTGAGCCGGTGGATATAATCCTTTGATCCATTTATGCCTCACCTTGTACAGAATAATTTCATAAATCCATGCCTTCTTCATTCTGGTAGGCTCCAATTCATCTTTCTTCACATGACCAAAAATTAATAATTTGAGCCTCCTTAGTGGTTTTCTGAATGATTTCACATTTTCCTCAAAGTAAATTCTATATACCCAAATGGTAGGCTCCACACCAATCATATCAACCATTGTCCACCTTATAGCTTCCTTTTGTTGCCTTAGAACTTGAAATAATTTTTCCTCTTGCTCTGACTCCAAATCTTGGGCAATAATAATTTGTGGACTCTGATTTTCTTCCAAACAACCATTTTTCAAATCATCTGATAAAATTCTTCAACTCCAACTGTGACTGCTCAATAGGTATGGGTGATCCCTGGGGCTCAGTGCAATCCCCTACACTAACATATCTATTTTCTGAATCCTCTGATATATCACTCAAAAATGGTGGTCCCTGGGGTTCAGTAAAATCCCCTACACTCATGTGATCATCCTCAACTGCAAATGAATCAAAACTAAGCTCCAAATCAGCTGCCTCATAGCTAGTATATCCTCTCCATCATCCAAACTAAAATCAACCTGTGCCTCTGTATCTGCTGTAGTGTCCTCAAAATTTTGTTTTCCTCTTGTTCTTCAACCAAATTTATAGGATCAATTGAGGAGGAAATCGGACTTGAACTTGGTCCACAATTAACTGCTGTAAAATCCATTTCAAGGGCTGATTTGGGATGAAAATTGATCTGATGGAATTTCTTCATGAAAATTTGATTCTTGAGTGCTTTGATTTGAAGTAGGCTCCCCACTCTCCAAAATTAGTTCACTCAAATTTTCTTCAGGATCTGGATTTGTCTGAGAATGTAATTGACTTGATTCTTGAGCTTGAATTTGATTCATGCTACTTACAAGTTGTCCAAATTGCCTCTCAAGATTTTGCAATGTTGTAGCTGCCCTTTGTTGAGCTTGTTGTTGCAATAGCATTTGTTGCATCATCTCCTCAAGCCTTTGTTGTTGAATCAACTCACTAGAACTCCCATAATTCCCTTGATTTGAATTTGAATCTTCAAAATAAGTGGGCTGCTGAAATTGATGACAAATCTGTCCACTTTGAGAAAATAATGATTGACATTGATTTTGGGCTTGAAAGGGTGCATTTTGATCTTGAAAACTTGGTTGAAAGTTGGAGGGAGGTTGCTGAAAATTTTCTCCTTGAAAACCTTGATTTAGGGGCTGTTGAAATCCTCCATAAGGCTGTGAAAACCCTTGATTTGAAGGCTGGAACTGATGTTGCTGAAATGGACTGTTTTGATGCTGTGAATTCTGGAATTGAGGTTGAAAATTGTTGTAGGATTGCTGAAAATCTTGTTGATGTTGATACGGTTGCTGAAAATTTTGATTTTGGTGTTGGAATTGATTGTTTTGCTGTTGAACTTGATGAAAAGGCTGTTGAAACCCTTGTTGAAATTGCCCATCCTGAAAATTCTGATTTTGAGCTTGAAATGGTTGATCCACTTGTTGAAAACCTTGATAAGGTTCCTGCAAATAAAAATTTTGCTGTTGAAAATATGGTTGCTGATAAAATGAATTTCCATACATGTTGCAAACCAATAATGATCAAAGCAATAAAGAAAAATGAAAATAGCTCAATTCAAACAATCTCTACTAGTTATTCCCCGGCAACGGCGCCAAAATTTGATAAGCCCACAATAGATGTCACGAATGAGCCTCAAATTAGAATTTATAATCGAAAACCCTTAGCTCACAAACAAATGTAATATAGGGGCCACGAGTCGTATTTTCCAAGGACTAGTAGAGAATTTGTATGAATCAAGCTAAGATGTCGTTCTATTTTTGGGTTTTTCAAATATAAATGGGGGTTTTGGTGTTTTTCAAATGAAATGTAAATGTAAATCAAATAAGGAAATGAAATAAAATGCAAACTAATAAATGCAATTCATGAAACAAATGACTATAAACCTAAATGCAAGCATAACAAGTTCAACAAGGCAATGAAATAACAATTAAAAAAATGCAAAATGAATGCAATTAAATCCAACAAAGAAATGAAACATAGAACTAAACAAGCAAATTGAATTTCAAAGAAACCAAAAATCACAACTTGCTAAAAAAAAAAATTTAATTCAATAACTAACTATTTCAAATGCATTTAACTAACAACAACATAACAATGCTTAAACTAAAAAATTGCAATTAACAAACTCTGATACACGGAACAAAGATTGATACTGAACAGTATTGAATTGAAACAAAAATGAAATTTCAGAAACAAAACAGCAAAAATCAGATTTCAGAAACTTGACTAAGAAAGGGAAGCTAAACAATTCTAAAACAAATCAAAATTCAAAACAAAATCAAACATTAATGTATAAACAAACAAATGAATTCAAGTTTAATTGAAACAAATCTGATCAAAACAGAAATTCAGAATTGAATTACAGAAATACAAAAACAGAAAACAGAAATCAGAAAAAGCAAAATCTCAGATCTTCCCTTCCAAATCAATCTCCAATCTTGCCGTCACACAAGATCTGATAAAGATCAGAAATCCCAGAAAAACAACCTTCAAACTCAGCTCGATTTAATCTAGATTGAATCTGATCAGCAACAGGGAACGCCCTTGCGAAACGCCGAACAGAGCCGGATCTAGACTTGATGATTCAGCTGGAATCCTTCAAATCGCTGGTCAATTAAATGCTCAGGAACCCTCAAAAACCTTCAAGGAACGCCTCTGAATGCCCTTTATTGCTCCGATCGAGTTTAGATCTGAAGAAAAATCAGCTGAAATTCGCGGCGGAAGAAAAGACTCTGATGAAACCCTCACCGTGCTTTCCCGACCTCCGATTGATTGCCAAACTTAGCTTGTAGTTGATCTCTGGAAGCTGGAAATTGATTTGGAAGAAGAAAATCCGAAGATCTGGCTATGCTAAACGAAGAAAAAAGACGAAGAAAAAACTCGCGGACGACGAAGATGCTACAGTACAGTGATCGCGATACCCGTGCTACAGTGAAACTTCTCGTTATAACTGGGATTTGAAATCGGCCGGTTCACACTGTTCAGACCGGGTTAATTTGTGGTTTAGCGCCGGTTCAGCCTGTGTTCAAGCTTGGTTGGTTCAATTCAGCCAATTCAACTCCGGTTCGACTCCAATTCACATCCGGTTCAACTCCAAAAACCCAAATCTTGATCATGAAGTTTTAGGTCCATCAAATTGATCAATTTTGGCTTGACTCGGTCTCAATTTGGCTCGATCATGGTTCAACTTGGACCCTACAAAGAATCAAAATCAATTAATACCAAATTAACCATCAAAATCACAGAAATTATAATCAATCATCCAATTATACAACATATCACAAATGCAATCAATTATGTCATTAAAGCATTTAATTGTTCACATAAAATCCAAATTGAATCAACAAAATACCATAAAATCCTAGCTTATCATCAATTTCTTGATCTTATTCCGCGGTTCCGTCGACACCACACATCAAACACTTTTCCAGCTGCCTCCTCTTTCCTAAAACTTTTCCTTTCCTTTATCTGCAGTATGAGGAAAATAAAACTATAAGCACAAAGCTTAGTAAGTACCATCCTACTCACAAAACGATGCATATTTTAAAATCATGCTTTTGAAAAATATGAAAGGAAATATTTTCATGCTTATAATTTATTGCTACTGAAACATATAAGCTAGATAAATATCATGGTATACGCATCATAACAAGCACATGGACTAAAATCATAACTGAACTAAACATGATATTAAAAAACTACTTTCACTTCAAGTTAGTAATGAACTTTTGAAAACTTATACATATAGTAAGTGAAAATAGTAATCATCCTGCTGTGGGCCCGACATTGTGCTAACTATGCGCGCATCCCTAAATAGATCCGAGGTAGCTAATCCCGAACCCATTAGGGTACTACTAGGCGATCTGAGCCTAGGGGCGATCTAGGAGCCCACCCATGGACGATCTGAGTCCAAGCACATGCCACATAAAAGTAAAATACTTTCTTTAATCATTCTTTTCTCTTTAACCTTGCATATACTAGGCGATCTAGGGCCTAGGGGCGATCTAGGAGCCCACCCATGGACGAACTGAGTCCATAATTACTGAGGCAAGGTAAATTATTTTCATAAACATTCTGTAAGAGAAACAATCTCCACATACATACATAAATTTTTGAATAACTAAAACTATGGATTTATGCATACGAACGGAGCTACTTATACTGCAGGTGAGAGGTACTTACCTTGTCCGCTCAGTAGGGTTTTAACGCTAAGGTTTGTGAAATCGAAGACCTTCTCCGAGGTGCTCTAGCACCTTCTTCGCGCGACCTTAACAAAAGAAATCATAACTACAGCTTAATCCAAATCATTAACCTAAGCTAATCCTTCAATTAATTGTCCATTAATTATTTAAATCTCAATACTTTAATTAATTATTAATCAATTATTTAGCTTAACCCTTAAATATATACTAATTAATTACTAAACTTATTAAGGCAATGAACTATTAGTTATTACAAACAAATTACTAATCAAACTATTAATTACTGATTAAATCATAATTATTTACTAATTGCTAATTCGTAAACTTGATTAATCAGATACTAAGTATTAAGCTGATTAACCTAATGAAGTACTAATTAGTATGCAATTAACTTAATTAAACTAGATAAATCATTAAGTAAGCCCTTAATTAGTCAACCTAACCATAATTAATCAAATCTGATTACCATTTAAGTTAATCCACTAATACTCTTAATTAATCAACTTGATTTTAATTAATTACTCTAATTAAAACCCTTTAATTAATCACTTACCGTATTTAATTAACCTAGTTAATTAAAAACTCTGCTTCGTCTTCTCCGCGCGGACAGGGCAGCAGGTCACGGGCGGGGGCGCGGCTGGGCACCGGCGGAGGCCGTCGGCGGTGGACAACGGCGCGGGCGGTGGCTTCGACAGAGGAGAGGGCAAAGCAGCAGGGCGATCGGGCGTTGCTTCCTTCTTCTCCGGCTAAGGAAAGCAGCGGCAGTGGCGTCGGCGGAGGGAGGGACGCGACCGGACTGTGTAGAGGGGAAAACGGAGAGGAGGCGGCGACGGCGGCGGCTCCGCTTCTCTTCACGCAGCGCCGGGGATGACGCTGGTCTTCTCCACACGAGCAGGGCGACGGCGGTCGGGCGCGTAGAGGCTTCTCCACGCGGCGGCGGCGAAGGGCGAAGGGAGGGAAGTGGCTAGGGTTTGGGATCTAGGACCTCCTCTTATAGCCTCTTCCGTTCCGAGTTTTTCGCCGGCGGAATCGGGCGGCGGCGGGCCGGGCGCAGTCCGCGCGCGCGCGAGAAGGGAGGAGGCGGTCGGTCGGCGGAAAAATTAATGAGGAGTGCACAGTAACCTCCCGATTAAATCTAAATTACCGGCTAAACCCAATTAACCCAATTAAACCGATTTATTAACCAATTGAATCTATTACTCGAACCGAGTTCAATTTTGGTTCGCTTGGTTCACTAACCAAACGACCTCCGATTTGATCCAAACTAGTTTTGTTGGATTCGTCTTCGCGAGACGAATCTTTTTATCTATTTTATTTTATCAAACTCCCTTCTATCATTTAACCAAAAGAACCTTTATTGGAATTTTAAATCTAATTAAAAATCCTAAAAATAGGGAAAATAATACGGGTGTTACAATCTCCCATCCTTATAAAAGTTTCGTCCTCGAAACTTAGAATAACTCCTGGGTATTTTTATCTCATATCTTCTTCACGTTCCCAAATTGCTTCTTTGAATCTTTAATTTTGCCAATAACTACCTTAATTGGTTGATTGCATCAATAATTTCTCTAGAGTGAAATCTCATTTTCGGTCTTTCCAATATATAATAGTCAACTAATCTCAAATATTTACTCATGTTATCCATATTTACTTTCAAAAATGGATCTTCTCCAAAATTTCTTACTATCCCCAAGTTTAACATCAATCCACAACCAGTTAAATGGTTTAAATGAACTTAAAATCCTAATTTCGGCTTCCGTCCAATGTATCATCCGAACTAAAATACGTCATTGCATTAGTTTATCATATACAAATTAGGCATAATTTCATGTCTTACAAATTTCTTTTCTCTTACATGACTCTGCCCTTGCCTTTTCTTAGATCTATATCAAATACCATCAACAAGTTAATTAGTTAAGTATTTCTCAAGTATTATTTTCTAAATTTTTACCCATAATCGTACCTTTCTAGCAAGAAGAAATATTTTTCGTATTACAATTCCCTTAAGTACTTTTACCAAGATCCAAAGCCTACATGTATAGAAAAAGCGGTGATTCCATTTACTAGCTTGAAAAATCATTTTCTTTCTTAAGTTTTTCAACTTACAAAGAACCTTACTCTATCTTTATCCTTGCAAGTTGAAGTTGAATCAACTCTTCTCTTAGTATTAACCTCTTTTGCAGAGAGTTTGTTAAACATGCAAAATTCCCTTAACTTAAGAATCATTCTTTATGTTAATAATACACATATCTAACTTAAATTTATTCTTCAGGCTAATCATAATAAATATGTCTAACTTAACAATTATTCTAAAAGAAAGGAAAACATACATATTCTTTCTTACTTGGAAGGAGACTGGATTGATGCTTGATGTGAGTGTGACGGAAGGGCGGAACCTGCTCTGATACCATTTGTAACATCCCCCTCTTTCTTATACTAATAGGGAGACGTTACGTACTTTAAATTTTCCTTAACTTTTACTTATTAAATAACATAACTCAAATAAAATATTCTTTTTCTGTTTAACATGCGGAAGCAAAGAAATAAATATAAATTCTTGGACATAAAATAAACATTTATTTAATTCTTAATCCTTGATCTTATTCCGTGGTTCCGCCAACACCACACATCAAACACTTTTCCAGCTGCCTCCTCTTTCCTAAAACTTTTCCTTTTATTTATCTGCAATATGAGGAATGCAAACTATAAACAACGCTTAGTAAGTACATCACCTAACTCACAAAAAACCATAGAAAATGCATTCTTTCGTAATATAAACAGGAAATAAATAAACATACTTAAATGATATAAACGTACTTATACTATATATAAGCCCTGAAAATAAATAAACGCATCCCTTGATAGAAGCGAGGTATCACTTAAATTTCTTGTGGGAATGCTACGAGAGGACTTATCTTGTCAGGGCGACTTTTGCCCTGGAATTCCTTTCCTTATGGGCCTTGTGCCCGTGGGCGAACCTTGTGCCCGATACCCGCCTCCTAAAAGTAAAATACATTTCTTATACTTCTTATATCATGCAATTTGGAAGAAATAATTTACACTTGCTTTAACTTAAAATGATGTCATGGAAAGAATACTTTATGCATGCTCTATCAAATCGTATTGTGGAAACAATAAAGAAAGTAACGGAACAACTCATACTGAACTGAGTCCATAATTACTGGTGAGAGATGTACTTACAATATCTTACTTCTTATATCATGCAATTTGGAAAGAAACAATTTACACATGCTTTAACATAAAATGATGTCATGGAAATAATACTTTATGCATGCTCTACAAACTATGGACAGAATAAAGAAAACAACGGAGCAACTCATACTGCAGGTGAGAGATGTACTTACCTTGTCTGCTCACTAGGTTTTAATGCTAAGATTTGTGAAATCGGAGACCTTCTCTGAGGTGCTCTAGCGTCTTCTTCGTGCGACCTAGCAAACATCATAACTACAACTTAACCGAAATCATTGACCTAATCTAATCCTTTGATTAATTGTCCATTAATTATTTAAATCTCAATACTTTAATTAATTATTAATCAATTATCAAGCTTAACCCTTAAATATATACTAATTAATTACTAAACTTATTAAAGCAGTGAACTACTAGTTATTACAACAAATTACTAATCAAACTATTAATTACTAATTAAATCATAATTATTTACTGATTGTTAATTCTTAAACTTGATTAATCAGATACCAAGTATTAAGCTGATTAACCTAATAATGTACTAATTAATATGCAATTAATTTAATTAAACTAGATAAATCATCAAGTGAGCCCTTAATTAGTCAACCTAACCCTAATTAATCAAATCTGATTACCATTTAAGTTAATCCACTAATACTCTTAATTAATCAACTTAATCTTAATTAATTAATCTAATTAAAACCCTTTAATTAACTTACCCTATTTAATCCCGTCTTCTTCCTCGCGTGAACAAGAAGAACAGGGTGGCGTCGGCTGCTCGGCGGGAGGAGGCTGAGGAAAGGGGGCGGCGGAGCAGGGGTCTCGCGGCGGCGGTGTGTGGCGTCGGGCGGCAATTGGGCGTCACGTGGAAGAGGGCAGCTAGCAGGGGGAGGGACGCGACCGGACTGTGTACAGGGGAAAACGGAGAGGAGGCGACGGCAGTGGCTCCGCTTCTCTTCACGCAGCGCCGGGGATGACGCGGGACTTCTCCACACGAGCAGGGCAGAACAGGGGATCGGCGTCGGTTGCTCCTCTTCTCACGCGGCGGCGATCAGGCGACGTCTGCTCTGCTTCTCCACGCGGCGGGCGGCGAAGGGCGCGGCGGAGGGTTGGCTAGGGTTTGGGATCTCGACCTCCTCTTATAGCTCTCCCCGTTCCGAATTTTCCGCCGGCGGAATCGGGCGGCGGTAGACCAGGCGCGGGCGCGAGCGGAGGGAGAAAGTCGCGATATTTGAGGAGTGCACAGTAACCCAAACCCGATTAAATCTAAACCACCGGCTAAACCCAATTAAAACAATTGAACACATTACTGTAGTGAACTGGGTTCAATTTTGGTTCGCGTGGTTCACTAACCAAACGACCTCCGATTTGATCCAAACCAGTTTTGTTGGATTCGTCTTCACGAGATGAACCTTTTTTATCTATTTTATTTTATCAAACTCCCTTCTATCATTTAACTAAAGGACCTTTATTATAATTTTAAATCTAATTAAAAATCTTAAAAATAGGGAAAAATAATACGGGTGTTACAGTTGGTATTCAGGATCCATAAGAAAAGATACAAAGGAAATAACTATCCAGCGGAATAAAATAGTTTATACCTTTCCTTTGTAGATTGTGTAGAAGATGTTCGTTACCCGAAAACCTCTTGATCTTCTGCTGTATTCCTCTCCTCTTCTTGGATGTCGTGTGGGCGGCGATCTACCAAGATGAACTCCACCCAACTCCTTCTTTTCCTCTCTTTCAAACCGATGGCAATAAGAGAAAGGGAGAACCTATGGTTGAGGCACCACCTTCTCCTCTTCCTCTCTTCTTTTCTTCCTCTCTTCTTCTCCTCTTCTTGCTGCCACCTTCTTCTTCTCTTCTTCCGTCCTTGGGCGCCGGCCCTATGCGAGAACCAAGGAGATGTGGGCGCCGACCCTAGCTAGAAGAGAACCTAAGAGAAAAGATCAAGGGCGCCGGCTCTAATTTGAGAAGAAGAACCAAGGAGATCTCTAAAGGGGGCGCCGGCCCTAAGTTGTTTAGAGAAGAATATTATGTTATTTCTTTGAGCCGCCCCCTTCTCTCTTTTTATAGTCTTGCCATCTTAGAAAGTTTAGGAAAAAATATAACAGAATTAATATAATTTTATTGGATAACAAAATTTATTAAATAAAATTTTATTGGATAATAAAATTTAATAAAATTTTATTGGATAACAAAATTAATATAATTTTATTCAGGATTAACCAAATTCGAATTCTGTTAAATGAATTCTTAATAGAATTCTTAAAAGAATTCTTAACAGAATTCTTATTGGGTGGATACGAGGCTTTATCCAGAGGCTACAACAGGGACCTAGAGGAGGAATTGGTTTAGGCCTCCTGATGGGCTTAGGCTTCCTGTGTTCTTCCTGAACACCCAACTCAAGTCCATCAATAATAACTCATACCACTAAAGGGTTATTATTGAACTACTACACCAATCCCATATTACAATATGGGCTCCTTCTTATTATAAGTGTATTAATCTCCCCGTGTTTAAGATATCGTATGTCCGTTAATTAAATGAGTTACTGACAACTCAATTAATTAATATCTAATTTCGAAGAGTAGTACCACTCAACTTTATTATCATGCGGACTAAGTCCACCTGCAGGGTTTACATGATAATCCTTATGAGCTCCTCAAGGATACATCATCAGCCTAAATAATTAGGACACAGATTCCTTCTATAATCAATAACACACCATATGTATAGCATTATCTCCCAACTCATCGGGCCTTTTGATTTAATGAATAAATCTCACCCTTTGATGAATTAAAGAAATAAATACTAAGTATATGTGTTTGTTATTATATATGGATTAAGAGCATGCACATCCATAATAACAGAGGTCTAGTTCGATTATATAGTCAGTATAAATCGAACGACCTCAAACGATCCTACTCAATACACACAAAGTGTACTAGTGTAATTTTATAGTCAAGATAAACTAATACCAATTACACTACAACCACTCCAATGATTTATCCCTATTCATCTTGATTGTGAGCTACTGTTTATAATTTATAAGGAACTGATAACATGATCTTCTGTGTGACACCACACACCATGTTATCTATAATATAAATTAAGTGGACAACTGCATTAACATATATAAGAATATAAAATATAAATATTTGACCAAAGTGATTCTCATTTCAATTATTTCAAAATAGATGTTCATACAAAAGCTAGGCTTATAGTATACATCCCAACAATCTTTCACTTATACTAAAAGACTATGCTGCCATAAACGCTGCCATACATCTGATTCTCATCCCCTTAACATGCCTATCAAAAGCTTTCACTGGAAGGGCCTTCATGAAAGGATCTACCAGGTTATCTGCTGATGTAATCTTGGCGACAACAACTTCTCCTCGCTTTACGATGTCTCGTATCAGGTGGTACTTGCGCTCAATGTGTTTACTTGCCTTATGGGCTCGTGGTTCCTTCGAGTGATACTGCACCACTGTTATCACAATAAATTGTAATAACTTTGGGCAAACCAGGAATCACCTCTAAGTCCATCAAGAAGTTTCTGAGCCATACAACTTCTTTAGCTACCTCAGAGGCTGCTACATACTCAACTTTCATTGTAGAGTCCGAAACGTATTTCTACTTTGTTGGGATGTATACTAAAAGCCTAGCTTTTGTATGAACATCCGTTATGCAATATTCTGAAATGAGAATCACATTTGGTCAATGTTTGCATTTAGTTTTATGCAAGTGTCCACTTAATTTATATTGTAGATAAACATGGTGTGCGGAGTCACACACAGAAGACCATGTTATCAGTTCCTTATAAATTATAAACAGTGTTCACAACCAAGATGGATTGGACAAACCATTGGACTGGTTGTAGTGTAATTTGGTCTTAGTCTGTCTTGACTATAGAATTACACTAGTACACTGAGTGTGTATTGAGCAGGACCATCTGAGGATTGTTCGATTTATACTGACTATATAATCGAACTAAACCTCTGTTGCTATGGATGTACATGCTCTTAATCCCTATATAATAACAAGCACATGTACTTAGTATGTACTTCTTTGATTCATCAAAGGGTGAGATTTAGAGCGATAGATCAAAAGGCCCGATGAGTTGGGAAGTAGTATTATGTACATGGTGTGTTGTTGATTATAGAAGGAATCTGTGTCCTAAATATAGGTTGATGATGTCCCCTTGAGGAGCTCATAAGGATTATCATGTAAACCCTGTAGGTGGACTTTGTCCGCATGATAATAAGGTTGAGTGGTACTACTCTTGGATTAGAAGTTAATTAAATTCGAGTTGTCAGTAACTCATTTAATTAACGGACATACGATATCTTAAACACAGGGAGATTAATGTACTTATAGTAAGAAGGAGCCCATATTGTAATATGGGATTGGTGCGGTAGTGCAATAATAACTCTCTAGTGGAATGAGTTATTATTGATGGACTTAAGCTGTGTGTTCAGGAAGAACATGGGAAGCTCAAGCCCATCAGGAGACCAAAACCAATTCCTCCTCTAGGTCCCTACTGTAGCCTCTGGAAATCCTCGAATCCACCTCAGGAAGAATTCATGGAGACCTTCGGAAGAATTCTTGAAGACCTCTTGGAGACCTTCGGAAGAATTCTTGAAGACCTCGGGAGACCTTCTGGAAGAATTCTAGGAGACCTTCGGAAGAACCTCGAAGACCTTTGGAGACCTTCGGAAGAATTCTCGAAGACCTCCGGAAGAATTCTGGAAGACCTCCGAAAGAATTCTGGAAGAATTCTGGGAGAATTCTGTGAGAAATTTTGGATAGGAAATTCTATTTATAAAAGAAAATTTCTGAAATTTTATTAAGAATTTTTCGAGAAAAAATTCTGATAAGAATTAAGAAATTTTTTAAAAGAATTTCCGCTAAGAAATTTCGTCTCTTCTCGTACAAAATTTTATTATAAAATTTTATGAATTAATTTTGTTAAATTAACAAAATATTAATTATGGAATCTCGTTAAGAATTAGCGAGATATAATTAAAAGATTTTGTTAAAGATAAGAACAAAATTAATATAATGGAAACTTATTAAAAAGATAACAAATCTTATCTATAAGATTTTATTAGATTTGTTCTAATTAAATCTTATAAAAATTTGTTAGACTTTTTCTTAAATTTCCTAGATGGCATAACTATATAAGGAGGGGTTTAGGGGAGGCAATAGAACACATCATATAGGCTTCCTCCTCCTCTAGGGCCGGCGGCACCAAAAGGTATTCTTCCTTTCTTTTGTTGCCGCCAACCACACCTCCTCCTTTTTCTATCCTAGGGCCGGTGCCCCTTAGGTGTGCTCTTCCTCTTGCTCTCTTCTCCTCTTCTAGTTCCTTTAGGGCCGACGCTCTCTTGGTGTATTTATCCCCTTAGGGCCGGCGGCCAAGAAGAAGAAGGAAGGAGAAGATCAAGAGAAGGAAAGGAAGGCTTTCTTCTTGCTTGCTTGCTTGCCATCGGAGAGAAGAGTTTTGGTGGAGTAATCTCGAAGGATCGTTGTCCACACAACGTTCGAGAAGAGGAGAGGATATACAGCAGAAGATCGAGGGGTCATCCACCTCCTTCAAGACAACCCGAAGAAAAGGTATAATTTATTGCTTTCCGCTTTAAATAAATTATTCCTCTTATCTCGGATCCTGTAAACCAAACACAAGAGCCCAATGATCTAAATGCGTTGATCAAACTTTGTTTGATCGACTATGAGGGCAACTTAAATCCGTTTCTGAAAAAAATTTTATTCTGCAAGAATTCACCGGAACGGAGTTTTCTAGTGTTTCCCATCATACTTAACACTCCTCCATATTATGGCTCCACCTCCCAAAGTAAACACAAACCCTGAGGTAGATTTACTGCTATCCCTATCTGATTGGAAGTCAGAATCCATGTAACTCATAGAAAGCAAATGATCTGCTTGGTAAACTAACATATAATCTCTAGTCCTTCTCAGGTACTTTAATATATGTTTTACCCGATCCAATGTCCCTGTCCTAGATTACTTTGATATCTGCTAACCATGCCCACAATAAAACAGATATCCGATCTCGTACATAGCATCGCATACATTAGGCTTCCTACAGTCGAAGTATAAGGAATTGCCTTCATTTCCTCTATCTCCTTTGGTGTCTTAGGACACATCTCTTTAGATAAAGGTACTCCATGCCGAAAAGGTAAAAAACTTTTCTTGACGTTCTGCATGCTAAAACGAGCTAGGATAGTATCGATGTATGAAGCTTGAGATAAGCACAACATCCTTTTCTTGCGATCCTTTATTACTTTGATCTCAAGAATTTGTGCACATTCTCCCAAGTCCTTCATATCAAACTGCTTGGACAACCATACCCTTATATCTGATAACACTTTGACACTGTTGCCAATGAGCAAAATGTCATCTACGTATAGTACAAAAAATACCACCATGTTTCTGTCACACTTCTTGTATACACAAGACTCATCCGGACATTGAATAAATTTATAAGACTGGATTACTTCATCAAACCAGATGTTCCAAGATCTCGAAGCTTGTTTCAGTCTATAAATGGACCGATTAAGCTTACATACAAGATACTCTTTGCCCTTTGCAATGAATCCCTCTGGTTGCTTCATATAAATGTTCTCTTCAAGACTTCTATTAAGGAAAGCTGTCTTGACATCCATTTGCCAAACCTCATAATCCATATGAGCAGCAATAGATAAAAAAATCTGGTTAGACTTAAACATGGCTACCGACAAAAAAGTCTCCTCATAATCGATTCTCTCTTTCTGAGTATACCCTTTCGCAATAAGCCTTGCTTTAAAGGTTTCCACCTTCCCGTCTATTCCTCTTTTCTTTTTATAGATCCATTTACATCCAATGACTTTTACACCATTTGATAGTTCTACAAGCTCCCAGACTTGATTAGAATCCATAGATTCTATCTCAGAGTTCATTGCACTTTGCCAAGATGCTGCATCTTTATCTTGGAGTGCTTTATCATATGTCCAGGGATCAGTTTCATGTTCACCAGGGACCAAGTCCGAAAACTCTCCCAAAAATATGAATCTATCAGGTTGTCTAACAACCCTCCCACTACGACGAGACACTACCTGTAATTGTGTATCACTTGTGACATGCGGTGCAGTCACTTGTGGTATCTCATCTTGTACCATTGGTACTAAAGTAGAAGTGTCCCCTCTTATTTCTTCTAGAACAATCTTACTCATAGGCTTGTGGTTCATTACATAGTCCTCTTCTAAAAATCGAGCATTGGTGCTAATAATGACCTTCTGATCTTTAGGACTTAAAACAAATCACCCTTCGTTCCTCTAGGATAGCTCACAAACAAGCAAACTTCTGTACGTGGTTCCAACTTATCAGCGTCTCCCTTCAGTACATGTGCTAGACTACCCCAAATCCAAAGTGTTTCAAACTAGGCTTACGCTCAGTCCACAATTCTGTGGGAGTAGAAGGTACTGATTTAGAAGGTATCAAGTTCAGAATGTACGCTGTCGTTTCCAGAGCATATCCCCAAAATGAATTTGGTAATTTTGAATAACTCATCATCCATCTAACCATTTCCATAAGAGTCATATTCCTTCGCTCCGCCACACCGCTCTGTTGGGGTGTACTAGGTGCAGATAATTGGGATTGAATCCCAACCTCTGATAAGTAACTCCTAAACTCTTCTAAGAGGTACTCTCCACCACGATCAGACCGTAGTGTCTTGATACTTTTATCATGATGTTTCTCCACATCAGCCTTGTATTCTTTAAACTTATCAAAGCACTCAGACTTGCGGCGCATCAAGTAAATGTACTCATATCTCGAATAGTCATCTATAAAAGAGATAAAATATTCAAAATCACCTCTTGCCTTGAATAATCAAAGGTCCACACAAATCAGAATGAACCAATTCCAACACTTCTTTGGCTCTATACCTCTTTGCCTTAAAAGGTCTCTTGGTCATTTTTCCTTTCAAGCAGGACTCGCAGGTTGGAAAGTTTTCTACCACCAGTGAACCTAAAGGTCCATTGGCTATTAACCTTTGAATTCTACTCAAGTTAATATGACCTAACCTTAGATGCCTGTTCCGGCTCCTTGCCGATGATAGCCACGCTACCAGACAGTGTAATGCCGCGTCAACCTGCAGTTCTGCGTCGACAAGAAGGGCCTGAAGAAGCAGACACTGAACGCACGGATTAGCAGGGCACCGAGGAATCCCGGCATGGCCACTCCGACGCTCAAGTCAGGAAGAAGAAAATGAAGTAGTAGAACGTGTAGAGAGAATTCAAGATGGTTTATCGTCATACCTGCGAGGTTTATATAGAGGTGGCGGGAGCGACATCCTCGAATCTCTTTGCTTGCGATTGGTTGTAAGAGCGAGATCATCGGATCGATTTTGTGATAAATTTTGAGCATCTGATGGTTTAGCAACGTAGGTTATCTACTCTGGGTGGCTGAGATCGCGCAGGACCAGGTGGAAGGACTTGGTCTATATCCTAACCCTTGAAGATAAGTTGCTAAACCTGACGAAAAGGTCCGCGTGACAATCTGTTGCCATCTGTCCATTGACATGAGGTCGATAAGAGCTGTTCTATATGTGTGGTCGGGATGTGCAGGTATGCAATAAGCTTAGGCGATTCGATGAGCTGAGCTAGGTGTGCCCCGAGCTCTTTATGTACGCCATAGCTGAGGGAAATGGAGTCTGGACCAAGTCATGAGATCGGCATATGATGCCGGGGTCAAGTTATAAGGTCGGCCGGTGATGCCAGGACCAGGTCATGAGGTCGGCATATGATGCCGGGACCAGGTCATGAGGTCGGCAGGCGAGGCCTATGCTTTGTTGAGCTTGTCGCAAAAGGACGGAGTGTATATGCTATTGTTCCAAGTATTATGGCCTATGATGACTTTATGATGAGGTCGGTCTATGATCGTATGAGATCGGATCCTGTGAACATCATGGTTAGGACGGGATCAACCTATATTTTAACTCCTAATCCTGTGCCGACCTCTCGGTGAGGTCGGTGATGAATTATTACGCGAGATCGAGCTTTGTAGGGGGAAATGAGGAAGGTATCCGACATGATAGCGAGGTCGGGCGATAGGGTGTGCATTCTATTATTATGGGGAGTTGTGGCCTAAGCTGTGAGGAGCTCCTCTGGTATACCAAGATACACGCCGACCTCATGATGAGGTCGGTACTTAGCTAGTTCGTTAGTTTGTTTGGGATGAGAGTGTTGGAACGGATAGGGGAGGGGGTCGGGCGTTTCGGATGGAGGTTAGGAAATCCACAGGTATGGTACCGAGGGATGGGCTCTCCTCTTAGGGAGGTCAGTTTTTCTTACCTTTCTCATGGCCTCGAGAGAACGAGATTTCTTTATCCTTGTTCCACGTCATTGCCCCGTGTTTTTCCCCGATCCTACCTATCATCCACGTCATCACGGTTTACTCTCGCCGGATCAATGCCAAAGATATGTTTGGTTTATTTGCGAAAGTTCTTTTCTCTTATTAGAATTAGAAGATGTGGTATTAATTTTCATTTGTTGCATCGTGGGAGTTATTGGATTAAGAGTATACAAATTATCAACCAACGTATCAAAACATATATTAACCCTATTTTTCTTGACAACAACTTTGTCATCAAAAGAAACAGAATATCCATCCATAAATAATTTAGAAATTGAAATTAAATTCTTTCTAAAAGATGGTACGTAAAGATAATTCTTCAAAATTAAAGTTTTATTTCTCTCAAAAGATAAATAAACATATCCCACTGCAATATTCGTCACTTTCGTAGCATTGCCCATGTAGACGGTAATCTCCCCTTCATGTAGTCGTCTGGTTTCCTGAAACCCCTGCAATGAATTGCATACATGATCAGTGGCTCCCGTATCTACACGCCAGGTGCCGGTAGATAACACCACTAAATATGTTTCAACAACTAATGAATAAGATATACCTTTATTGTTCTCCTTTCTACGAGGACAGTCCACCTTCTAATGTCCAGACTGCATGACCTCCTGCCTGGTAGCCCGATTCTGGTCTCCGAAGAGTTCTTTGAGATTGAGCATCATGTCATAGGCAGTAGGCATGACCTGATGCTGATGTTGCAGCACATTTGACATAGAAGTCAAAATGTAACACCACACCATCTCATCTGCCTTAACTCATTTCCTATGTCCCTCTATCTCCTCTTCAGTAGGATCCTTATCAGACACGCAAGGACAGACTTCGACAAGTACGAACTTGTACTCTTCAGCAGTTAAGACAATGCCCAAGTTCTATTTCTAATCAATATAATTAGGACTAGTAAGTTTATTTTCTTTTAGAATAACAGCAAGTGGGTTGAAAGCCATAATGAAATCCTGAGAATCACAAATTAACATATTTGATCAAAACTTTAGAATTTTAAATAATATTGATTCCTCAAATAATATAATTACGACTAGTAAGTTTTTTTGTGTATGAATTTTTTATAATTGTTTTTTATTTATTTGTCATTTTATTAGAGTTGCAAGTTATTCATTCATATATTTTTAGTAATACTGTTTATTTTTGTTTAAACAGGTTTTCTAAAAAGAATTCAAAAAAAATGTAAATCTTTACATACTGTTTACTTTTAGTAATACTGTTTAAGTTTTAATTTTAAGCATGATACTTTCTCTTTATCATATTTTTGTATGCAGGAGAAGAAAAGATAGCAACGGAGAAGGCAGTAGAGTCTCCGGAGAGCACCAACGACCATGATGATTTGATTCTATCTTTTCTTCATCCTCAGACTTTGTTATATTTGTATTTTGTATGGATTTGATGGATTGGATTTGTAGACATCTCTATTGTGACACTTTGTATGGATTGTGCATCATTTGGATGTTATGGATGATATGGATTGATGTTATCGATGTTATGGATTGATGTTATGTATGGATTGATGTTATGGATTGTGCATCTTTGTATAATAAATGAATGTTGTTGTTATATGGATTTTTGTTATTGGTGCATGTTGATATTGTGTATGTGACAGGTAAAATGTATTTTGTGAATCGATCCATTCGGATCGATATTTGATTGTATTTATGGATTAATCAAGAAATAAACAGAATCTGAGAAAAAAAATTAAATTTTGCGATAAATTTTGTGACGAAAATCTTTTCGTTGCAAATTGGCAACAAATTTTGCGACGAAATTCATTTTCGTTGCAAATTGACAACAAATTTTACGACGAAAATGTATTCGTCGCAATTCTATCGTAAGTTACTATTTATCAAAATTTTACAACGAACAACCGAATTCGTCGCCAATTAATTGGCAACAAAAATTCATCGCCAATTGGCGACAAAATCGCCAATTGGCGATGAATTTAGCGACGAATTCGGGTTTTCGTTGCAAAATTTTATGACAAAAATATTATTTTCGTTGCTAATATTTGCGACGAGTTTTTGGCAACGAATTTAGATTTGTCGCAAAATTTGTTGCAAAAAAGAATTGCGTAGCCCAAGAAGGATAACTACGTAAAGGATATTGTCTAAACTACTCAAAAGACTAACACTACTCGAATAGGTATGTCTACCTTAAGAATTAAGCATCTTAACGATTTCGAATGATAACATCAATCTGAACGTGTATGTCGATGGATGATCCCACTATACAAAGCAAAGCTACCATTTGATGAAGAAAAAACTAGACCAACTACTACATCACTTACATCAGTCAATATATTGCACTTCACTTCAAATTAGTTGCGTACGTGTGGCTCTTTGAGAACAAAAGGCATCATCTCCCGTCCCCATTCTTCCTCCAATCCTTCCTCTTTGCTTACCTCCTAATCCATCCGTCACTTTCATTCTCGTTTTGTTTCCATTTTCCTTTCTTATTCCACTGAAGTAGCTGCCCATGGTTCAGTGCTCACTCTGCCACTTTGCATAAGCTTTCTAAAGCATCCATTAAAAATATAATATCAACGTCCCACGTCGGATTACCACCATCAATAAATAAACCCTTTAAAGCGCCTTTACTTTTATTCTTGAAATTATTTAAAGCATTCAACTTGCAGCTTTGCTTAACACGATATGGAATCCCTTTGCGTGGGTCCCATGTTTATAAATTTTGAAGGCTGAATACAATTTCCCTGTTTATAATTTTATTTTATAGATTAAAATTAATAGAACTTCACTTATTATCCATATCAACATTGATACACTAAGAATTATCAAAATAATATTTATATAAAATATCTCTTTTACTTTATATTAGAGCAACTTTAATAAAAATTACACAATAGTTTTAATAAAAGCTTGTTCCACTTAAATATATTAGAAAGGTGTATTTTAAGAATTTAATTATAAATGAAATGGTATTTTAATATAAAAAAATAAAAAAATACTTTTATAATATAAATAATTAAAGGCGATCTTTTGCCTTTATAATTAACTCGAGTAGCTGCGAATAGGAGACCGGAAGAACATGACTTCGCCTAGAAAATCGCCGGCGAGCCCGCCGGCTCTAACCCCTGATCGGGAGGATGCACTGCTGCCGGTGAATGGCGCCCTGGGTGAAGAACTGACACCGGCGTCTTCATTAGCACTCGTGGTCAACAGTCTGGACGTCAGAGAGGAGGCCGCGACGGTGGATCAGCGACGGCGGCGTCAAAACGAAGGAGCGGGGATTCGCGCCGACGTTGCTGGAGAGAACAAGGCGGCTGGAAGAGACAGCACCGCCACGAAAGAAGGCGCTTTGGCTGCGGATGGCGGCGCTCGTGCTCTGCATGATCTCCTTCTCAGTGATGGTCTCCGACAAGACGGACGGCTGGGCGGGCGACTCGTTCCACCGCTACAAAGAATTCCGGTATGGTGGGTGGGAGCCGACACGCTTTATATTTCTTCTCGAGGATGCATTTTCCACCGTCGGATCCTGATCCAGTGACGGGCGTTGGCTCCGCAGGTACTTGGTAGCGGTCAACGTGATCGGGTTCGTGTACTCGGCGTTTCAAGTGTACGAGAGCATCCACCGCAGGCTCACCATGAAGTATTTTATCGGCCGTCCGACGGGCTATTTTTTCGACCTCTCCATGGATCAGGTGCGTCAAAAATGACAAATTTTATATTGAGAAAAACATAATTTAAAGGATTTTACCAAAAATTTCTACTTAATGATTTCCGAGGCCGGGTATGGCTTTCGTTTAGAGTATAATGTTTCTTGCGAAACTGTTTAAAAAAAACAGAAAAAGTTTGTTATTTGATCTAATAAAACAATAAATAAATTACATAATGCATTTAAAATTTAGATGTACAATAAGTATTATTATTTTGCTGTCTCTTGATATGAGATGAATTTCGTGTCTAATATTAACAACAACTTCTCAAGTCTTTATAGCTACGTACGCTTGTAACACTTTTTATTATGATCAAATTAATAAAATATTTTATGTGTTATCTATGAGTTTATCATTTTTGGAGTACTAATGAGGCAATTGTAATACGTGAAGGGTGAATTGTGATGAATAGGGTATTTACTATATGTAGGTTGATCTTAGACTTAGTTTACTTGAAGTGAATGGCAGAAGTGGAACTAAATTAAATATTGTGAGAAAATTAATGGAAAGTAATGTGGCTGTGAAATCTGTCGCCTGCTAGATGAGCCAAGCCTTCTCCCATAGTCAGAACCTACGTAGATCAGCACGCGTTAGAGGACTCACTGAAAGTCATCTCGACGAGGCCCCTTCAATACCTAAGTCAAACACACACGTTAGAGGACTCACTGAGAGTCATCTCGACAAGGCCCCTCCAATACCTAAGTCAAACATGAATAATGAAAAAGATAGAATAGTATAAGAAGAAAGACAAAATTACCATTAATTGTCCTATTTATAGAGACATGCTTCCAAACTCTAACGGACTATCGGGCCTCGAATCTATGAGTTGTTGATAGTGAATGTGGATTTTATCCCAATACAATCTGCAAGCAACTAGGCTAGATATGCACCATGTGAATCTGATTTGATCAGTTGGAAGAGGATCTTATCCCTTGGTATAAGAAAGCATGTCAAACATAACCCACCAAAGTATATTAACTACACTCCTGCAACCAAACCATCTTGGAGAAACGAAGAAGATGAGGAGGACTGTGCGGCTTTTGATAGTTCATCCTCTAGTAACCAACTTGACAAAGAATGGGTTAACTCATTCTATACGGAAGGTGGAGGGTATAGTTCTGACATCTGCCACTACTACTTCTTATGTATCTGCTAGTTCGACCCTAATTTATAATACAGATGAAGAGATGATAGCTCACATTGAGCTAGAGGAGGGACTAGAAATGGATTATCCAGTCATGAAGGAGTCCCATGTTCTAGCATCATCTTCGGCAATTTCTACATACAACCCACCAGAAGATACAATGATGGGACCCCTGCAGTATGCACCTGCAACTGAAAGATCATCACATCCAACCCGTACCAAAATCAATATTTTATTGGTACCAGAATAGGCAAATTGAAAAGGGGCTATAACAATGAACAATGGATGTTGCCTTCGGCCCAGCAACAAACAGGTGCGCTTCTAGTGTTACCTGAAAATATTCGGCTATATAATTATGTCATCTCCAGGTGGGAATCAATCACCACCAACATCGTGGATTCAAATATATGGTCCACAAAAGATCTAAAGTTCAATTTATAGAAAACTTACTGGGAGAAATAGAAAAGAAGACCTTTGTGACAAAAGATCAAAGTTCAATTTATAGAAAACTTACTGGCAGAAATTGAAAAGAAGACCTTTGTGCAATGGCGGATGATGTACCCAGAACAGTATGATAAGCTGATAAGTTCTGCCGATAAAACCCAGAATGTGCTCTCCCAAATTAGAAGGATAATAACTTTGGAAGATCCGGCTTCAGGCTACAACGGCTGAACAAAACCAGGCCTACCTAGACTTGGAGAGGCTGGTCTGCACTAGTACCAAAGACCTAGTAAGCTACATGAATCAGTACAAGGAGCTGATGGCCAAGACTGGCCGAATGTTCATGAACGAGGAACTATCAGAAAAATTTTACTGCAAGATGCCACCACTGATAGGAAGCCTTATCCCACTATCTTGAACAAAAATTCAAGGAGAAATTCAGAGGTAATACAATTGGGGTACTTCTGAGAATCCACCATGCTTATCAAGAGCTGCTAGAGATGTGCAAGCAGACATCATTGCAAAGGAGCCTGAAGGATCTCCAATTTTGTGCTCAAATTCAAGTCCTAGGTTATTACCAAAACAAGAGAAAATATGGCCTAAGAAAAGCGCAAAGTTACAGAGGTAAGCCTCATAAGACCCATGTTTGTGTTATTAAAAGGAAATATCAAAATGACATGACAAAGGATAAAGAAGTGCAAGTGTTATATCTGCGGTGAAGAAGGTCACTTTGCTAGGGATTGTAGAAATAAGGTTAGGTAATAAGGAGATAATTGCCATACTGGAAGAATAAGGAGAGAATTGCCATTCTAGAGGAACTGGAGCTACCAGAAGACTTTGATATAGTATCAACAGATCTAGAGGAATCTGATAACGACGCAATATGCAGTATGTCAGAAGGAGAAGCAGAGACGGAGCAGTATTGCAATATGGTAACCAATGCTCTTCCCATTTAATAAATCATTATTTGTGCTATTAGGCAAAAGCCAAGGATGGCAAGTCCAGGTTGATATCCCTGAAGAACAGGCTAACTGTATGCATGCATGGCAAATCAATGAAGAAGTTAATACGCTGCAAATCAGATGCTTGTTCTATGGAAGGGAAACAAGTCAAAGGTCAAGATTAAATTGTATGACTTGCTTATTAACTGCCTGTGGACCATGCGCAGATTATTATTTAAAGACGGAAGTAAAGATAGCACCACTAAAGCAAGAACAGTTTAATGATAAAAACTTAATCCAAGAGTTACTTAATTATATTGACTTCTTGCTAGCAGAAAACAGAAGACTCCAGACTGAGCTGGACAGAGTTAAAGTAAATGGAGTCATGGAAGAAGACCAGCTATCTGAAGGAATTAATGGAAGACCTCAGAGAATTAGCTATTAAAGATTTAAGGAAAGGAAAAGAATAAATTTCTTTCCTAGAAGAACATACTATCTCCAAGACAACTGGAAGGGTAGTATCACCAAAAAGAGGGCAATTAATAAGCTCTACAATATGGTGGTAAGCTTTGAACTACGAAACATAACCCCTTTTCGATTAATGCAATTTTGGATATAGGGGCTACCTCTTGCTGCATAGATAGAAGATCTATACCTTCGCAAGCCTTGGAAGAAAATTCATACATTATTATGATTAACAGTGTAAAATCGATGCAAGCAGCTAATTGAAAGTTGAAAGGAGGACAAATGGTCATCAAAGAAAACAAATTTTGCATCCCCTTTACATATTCATTTGAAATGTCATTAGGGGAAGGTATCCAGATGGTCATTAGCTGCAATTTCATAAGAAGTGTAAGAAGTGGAGTAAGAATATAAGGTAACCTGGTAACATTTATAAAGATATTACCACAATATCCACTAACCATGCATCATGTGCAATAGAGGAATTAAACTTGGAAGAGATGTAGCATGTGCAATAGAGGAATTAAACCTGGAAGAGATGGAGTATTTGGACATTCAAGAGTAGGTACTTTTTACCATCACTCCTTCTAACACTAATGTGTTGCTAAAACATGGGTAGCTTTTGGCTAGATTGAAAGAACAAGGTTATATTGGTGAGAACCCTTTGTAACATTGGGTGAAGAACAAGATTACCTATAAAATAGACATTATTAATCCGGATATCACTATTCAAGATAAGCCCCTGACTCATGTCACTCCTTCCATGAAGAAAGCTTTTGAAAGTCATGTTAAGGTCTTGCTTAAGCTGAAGGTTATCAGGCCCACTAAGAGCCGCCATCGGACTGTGACAATGATAGTACAGTTGGGAACCAGTATTGACCCAATTACTGGTAAGGAAGTAAAGGTAAGGAACGTATGGTCTTTAATTATAAAATTTTGAATGACAATACATATAAAGACCAGTATAGCTTCTCGGATATCAACACAATTTTAAGGAAGGTTGGAAATTCAAAAATTTATTCTAAATTTGACTTGAAGTTAGGATTTCATCAGATAGCCATGGACCCGGCCTTAGTAGAATGGACAACTTTTATATGTCCATCAGGACTATACGAGTGGCTCATGATGTCATTTGGGTTGAAAAATGCACTAGCAATATTCCAGAGAAGAATGGATGAATGATTTAAAGGTACCAATGAGTTTATTGCAGTATACATCAATGATATATTGGTCTTTTTCAGGTTAGAAAGGGAATACATAAAATATCTGGAGATAATGCTCAACATCTATGAATGGAATGGGTTAGTTCTCTCTCCTACCAAATGCAAGCTGGCGGTACCAAAAAGTAAATTCCTGGGTATGGAAATAGGTGAAGGAAAATTACGCCTTCAATCCCATATCATCAAAAAAATAATTGAATTTAAAGACGAGCAGCTTAAAGAAACGAAAGGATTGCGCTCCTGGTTAGGCATCCTAAACTATACTCGTACTTATATTTCTAATTTAAGTTCAAAGCTAGGGCCATTATACAAAAAGACTTTACCGCATGTTGACAAGCGCATGAAGTCTTCTGATTGGGCTTTGGTAAAACAAATTAAAGCCTAGGTCCAAGAGCTTCCGGATCTTGAGATTCCCCCAGAAATAGCCTATATAATACTGGAGACAGATGGATCGCAGACTTTGTAAATGGAAGATGACGAAGTTTGATCCAAGGTCCACTAAGAAAATTTGTGCTTATGCACATGGCAAGTTTCCAGCAGTAAAATCAATAATTAACGCTGAGATATTCATTGTCATGGAAACAATGAATGCCTTAAAAATCCATTTCCTTGACAAAGAAGAAATTACTCTGCAGACAGATTGACAAGCAATAATAAGTTTTCACAACAAGTCAGCGAGAAATAAGCCATTAAGAGTCAGATGGATTGCTTTTATCGATTTCATCATCGGAACTGAGTTAAAAGTTAATTTCAAACATATAGATGGTAAATTAAATTTATTTACTGACACTTTGTCAAAGTTAATTATGGAACTCGAGAAGGTGGCGTTCCTTACTGAAGAAGAGGAGTCTACAGCTGTGACACAGCAGGAGGAAGTCTCAGCCTCCACCCAATATCCTTTACTAACAAAATATGAAGACCTTATTTGTGAATCTTCAAAGGGGATACTCTCTAAGGAGGAACATGACAAACGAGGAGATATGGCGGGGATAGAAGATCAAGCTTTAAGTCATATCCTGGCAGACATGCATGAGCTGGAATTGATTCTTTACATGAAAGAAATTAATTTCTCTCATAGAACACACTTAGAAGGGGGGTGCAGAATCATTAGAAGACGCATCTTACAACTGTAAAACAGAGTCAAAGGGACCTCTGGAATGTTGTGGAACGTATGAAAAGATTCAGCACCGAGATAAAGGTGGTTCGCTCGTGAGGCTGGTGGTGAGTCCAAGGTGAGTAAGCAACACACTTCTGTAAATTATTGAGTTACTTTAATAATTTCGTAAGGACTGAGCCTCGAGGAGTCATCCTTTGCGAATATTATTAGCTGTAAGATAGGATGTGTGAGTTGTAAAGTCTTTAATGGCCGATAAAGGTGAAAGATCAAAGGACGATGGAGCTAAAAGAATGCACCCGCTTTGATTCTTGCACAACTTTGCTCGTCTATATAAGACTAGTGAGCGATGGGTTCAAGCAGACTTGAGTAGTCCCAAGCCTCTTGTTCTATAAGAGTTGAGTCTAAGAGTCCTTGTAAGAAAGTCATTGAGCTTACGAGTCTGTGTAAAATCTTGCTTGATGAAAAATAAAATTCTAAGCTTGTCTCGGGTTTGATTTTCAATTCCAAGTGAGCGATCCCCTTTTGGTATTAGAGCCTGGATCAAAAAGCTCATGACAGGTTAAACACTACTTCAAGGTGAAGCTGGTAAGGGTTACTACTGTTCCATGAATTAAAGTTATGCTCAAATTAATCCTATGAAAGCTTCTATTCCAAAAAATTCCTGGACTTGTATTCTCCAAAAATTTCTGGACACGTACCCGTCGGCTGGCACAGAGGCTGGACCTAATAAGACCAGTGGCAAGTTGTGTATTGGAAGTGAAGTAGGTTAGGGTGACACAGAGGTTGGACCTAATAAGTCCACCATCAGGTAAAAGTGTTGGGGAACAAAAGTAGGAAGTCTAGTTTAGGAAATTCAGTGATAAGGCCACACAAAGAATATTTTCTTCTGAGTAGTGCTGGTAAACCCAATGTTGTGAGGGTCTAAATCTAGTAGAATAAAGTACCTCAGCAGGTACCATATTTGCTCTCCTAGATTTGAAAATTTGCAACTGTTCTTCGGGGCTTAATTGGCTTTCAATAGTTCGCCTGAATCTTCTCTGGCTTGGAATTATTCTTCGTTGAAGGTTGTATATCCTTCTCTGATTCTGTCAGTAGTCACGGATCTGATCTTCCGCACTTGGAATTGTCACTGTTGAAGTTGAAACTACTGGTGGCTTGGTAGAACTCATTTTGCTTTCTTCTTTTCTTGGTCAAGAATATCTATAGGGTTTTTATATACCAAGATAGCTCCTTTCTTCTTTGGGATTATTTGATCAGTTCCCAAATTTAAATTTCCGAGCTTACTGGTGAGTTCTTCAATGGACATCTCGAGCTCCTTTGTCAGAGTTGGAGCAGATGAAATTTGTCTTTTCACCTGTTGCAGTTGTTCATGAAGTTCTTGTACTTGTTGGCTTAAAAGAACAATTGATGAAATCAAAGGGTTGTTTTGCTTGATAATTGTCTTATGGCCGTCAATGGTACTTTTGGAGTCTGCCAATTTAAAGAATTCGACTACAGGAGCTTCAATACCTTCAGTGGATGTGACTGCTTTAGTATAACTTTGGGAAAAAAAATCCTTAATCAGCTCATCCGTGTAGAAGCTTTCATAAGATTAATGATGTCTATTTTCCGCAAGCGCACGGATGTCGTCAAGTAATAATATCGATCCACAGGGATTTGTTTAATCACCAGATGATGTGTGATGTTTAGTTATCTAGACGAAGTAGGTCGATCAAATGAGAGAATTTGCTACGTGAGCTGACGAGAAGTAAGGTTGGCTAGATTGGGATTGGAAGAAATCTCGAGATAATGGTTTCCCCACTTCAACGATCAATCAGAAGATAAGCCTACCCTCTCCATTAACCCTTACTGATGTTTTGACGGATTCCCCATGTTTATCCTATACTCAATTGAGGGCCCCTTTCAGAATCTTCCTCAGTTGTACTTCCCTAAAGCAATTCTACCTTCGTTGGCATTCGAGCGTAGGTGATCATAATCAGCTAAGAGGTCCTGTCACGTGACCTCCGCAAACCTCCCTAGTCCTACTGCCGCTTCAGAGTACAATCGAATTGGGCAAGCTCCATTTAGTACCGGGATTGTTCATGAGAATTTCTCTTAGGACCGAACTCCCTCCTTCATAACAAGTAACACAGGTGGTCATAATCAGCTAAGGATACTGTCACACGAATCCCGCAAACCTCCCTAGAATATCTTGTCACTACTTCTAGAAGGAACAATCCTAGATGATATTCAGAGTCCGGAAATAGGGTTCACCGTTACATATATCCCCTAACTTCCTAAGATAAACAAGACTTTTCGCTGAAACCACGTCAACACCAGATCGGATTAATGAAAGAAGGCAAGATATCAATCAAAATCAATCATCAAAAGGGTACTCCCAAATCTCGAGATTAAGTAAACTACTCCATAAACGAAAGTTCACAGCAAGACATTACGATCGAGTTTAAGCATCCAATCATCCTTTACAAGAGGTTACCAATCTAATCTCTCGCTCCGATGTTGCCGATTCGTCCAGATGCTTCCTTCCCAGGCGTTCCTCCTCCCAAAAACCCTACTCCAGCCGTCAGGATCCTCCTTTTCATTTCTTTCCGCGGCCCTTTTATAGCTTCCGTGGTTTTTAACACGCCCGTGCTAAGTGGCACGGCCTGGGCGTGTTAAACTCTGAGCAGAAAACGCAGCAATCTGTTGAGCTGGCAGTCGACACGGCCGTGCTGGACGACACGGTCAGGCCGTGTCAATCTCTGGCAACATACAACTTCAACTCTGAACGGCCTCACAGCAAACGACACGGCCGTGGTGTTTGACACGGCCTGAGCGTGTCGATCTCTGAGCAAGCACGTCTGATCAGCTCCTCTTCATCGAGACGGCCATGCTGTTTACCTGTCAAGACAAAACATCACACAAAGACATGTATCCAAGGAGAACGGAATGATTAAAGAGGTAAAAGCATAAGCCGCCAAATAGAACGCAATATCCTATGTTATGCTTATGAAATGTGGCCAAATCAATGCTGAATAATGCTGATGAATGCACACGTTCTCAATGCATCAATTAATTTGAGCATAACTTTAATTCATGGAACAGTAGTAACCCTTACCAACTTCACCTTGAAGTAGCGTTTAGCCTGGCATGAGCTTTTCGATCCAGGCTCTGATACCAAAAAGCGATCGCTCACTTGGAATTGCAAATCAAACTCGAGACAAGCTCAGAATTTTATTTTTCCTCAAATAAGATTTTACATAGACTCGTAAGCTCAAGGACTTTCTTACAAGGACTCTTAGACTCAACTCTTATAGAACAAGAGGCTTGGGACTTCTCAAGTCTGCTTGAACCCATCGCTCACTAGTCTTATATAGACGAGCAAAGTTGTGCAAGAATCAAAGCGGGTGCATTCTTTTAGCCCCGTCATCTTTTGATCTATGATCTTTGTCAGCCATTAAAGACTTTACAACTCACACATCCTATCTTACAGCTAATAATATTCGCAAAGGACGGCTTCTCGAGGCTCAATCCTTACAAAATTATTAAAGTAACTCAATACTTTACAGAAGTGAGTTGCTTACTCACCTTGGGCTCACCACCAGCTTCACGGGCGAACCATCTTTATTTCAGTGTTGAGTCTTTTCATATGTTCCACAACGTTCCAGAGGTCCCTTCGACTCTCTTTTATAGCTGGAAGATGCGTCTTCCAATGATTCTGCACTCCCCTTCACCTATTTTCGCACTCAGGAATTCAATTTTTGGTACTGCCAGCTTGCATTTGGTAGAAGAGAGAATTAATCCATTCTGTTCACAGATGTTGAGCATTATCTCTAGATGTTTTATGTGTTCCCTTTCTGACTTGGAAAAGACCAATATATCATCGATGTATATTATAATAAACTCACTGGTACCTTTAAAGCATTGGTCTATTTTTCTCTAGAATATGCTGGTGCATTTTTCAACCCAAATGGCATCACGAGCCACTCGTATAGTCCTGATGGACATATGAAAGTTGTCCATTCTACTGAGGCTGGGTCCATGACTATCTGATGAAATCCTGACTTCAAGTCGAATTTAGAATAAATTTTTAAATTTCCAACCTTCTTTAGGATTGTGTTGATACCCGGGAAGCTGTATTGGTCTTTATATGCATTATCATTCAAAGTTTTGTAATTAAAGACCATACGTTCCTTGCCTTTTACTTCCTTACCAGTAATTGGGTCAATATTGGTTCCCAGCTGTACTATCTGTTAGTATCGATGGAATCAAAATATCTCCACAATGGTATGATATTGTCCACTTTGGGCCTAAGCCCTCATGGCTTTGTTCTTGGACTTTCCCCAAAAGGCCTCATACTAATGGAGATACTTTCCATCCTTTTAACCTATGATCTTTTCCATATACTTTAGATGTGGAACTATGTTTGCACCCTTGCAACCCAACAATCCCCCCCTCAAACAAAGGACCACAGGCCCCCCTCAATATCGTTTTTGATGTCTGAATCCTCGACCCACCAGGACTTTTTGCCCCTTGGTCCACCCGACCTACTAGGACTTTCCACCTAGCCGCAGTTAGGACTTTTTGTCCCTCGGTCCACCCGACCTACTAGGACTTCTCACCTAGTCGCAACTAGGACTTTTTTCCCCTCGGTCCACCCAACCTACTAGGACTTCTCACATGGTGTCTGGTCCTCTTGATTCAGATACGGGAGCACCCACTTCCTTTGTTTAAGGTTCAAACCACATGGTTAGATCTGGATCATGGTTCATCCAGCGGTTAGTCCGGTGAAGAGCGATCTCGCTCTGATACCAATTGTAGGATCGAAAACACGCTAGAGGGGGGTGAATAGCGTGTTGCACGCTTTTCAATTTTTGTAAATCTTACGAGTACGTGCGGAAGCGTTAACGAAAATTCGTACGGAATAAGAAGAGAAACTGCGAAAAAGTAAATAAGTGTGGAAAAGTAATGACACGTTTATTTTACTTGGTTCACAGCCCTAAACTGCTACTCCAAGGCCCACGGTCCTTGACCGTTTCCTTTGGACAAATCCACTAAGGCACTTGCCCCCTTTCGGCAGCAAGTGTATATATAATACAAATACAAAATCTTTTTACAAAAGCTCGGTACAAGATAAGTAAAAGAAATTAAGTGTATACCGACTTTTGAGTTTGTAGAAGCTCCCTGGAAGAAGATCTTAGCGTCTCGGTGTGAATCGGAGTTGCTTGGATCGTGTACGGCATCGACGTCGAAGAACGAGAGCTCGGGAGTCGCGAGAACGGACCTTGGATGCGGAATCGAAGTTTTGCTCGGCTGCTGCTCGTGGGTTTCTTTTATACTGCACCTGAGTCGACTCAAATGCCTATCTGAGTCGACTCCAGCTAGCGTGGCAGATACAGTTTTATCGCTTCCGCCTGTTATCCTCTCTGAGTCGACTCCAGTTGCCTCCTGAGTAGACTCCAGTCACTGTGGCATCAACTGCGATAAGTTTTGACTCTGAATCAGCCTTAGTCGACTCAAAACCTCACCTGAGTCGACTCCAGGCCGAGTTGGCAAAAAATCGACGAGCTGACTTCCGAATTTTGGCTGACTCCGCTGGAGTCGACTCCAGCCATCATTTGAGTCGACTCCAGACCCGAAAAATTAGCTTTTCAATCCAAAGTTCGCTTTCGTCCGATTTTTCCTTCCTACAAGAAGTGTTAGCAAAATAACATGCAAAGGATAATCAATTTAAATCGGTTCTCAGAACCAACTAAGGGTCTTAACATCGGATCTCCAGTGAGATCTTGGGTTAGATCGACGCCTAATGTTCCCCTTGGGAACGCGTCCTCACCCACTCCTCTCGGGAGAATTTACCTGATTGCCAATCGAGTCCTCCTGACTCGTTGGACTTGTGCTCGGCTCTGTCCTCGGCCCCCAGAATTTATGCTGCGACTGATCCTCTTGATCAGCCCAGTCTTCTACTACAACTGATCCTCCTGATTAGCCTAGTCTTCTGTTGTAACTCGCTCCATTGTAGGATCTTGTATGCGCTAGAGGGGGGTGAATAACACGTAATCTCTTTTTCTTTTCGTTCATTTTCTATTCAAATACTAAGCAGCGGATTAAATAAACATAACAAAAGGACACGCGGATTTTTACTTGGTTCCCAACTCCCCAGGATTAGTACGTCCAAGGCCTAAGTACGGTAGGCGCTCGTCCACTAGTGGTCTCCTTTTCGAACGTCGTTCGGAGGCGGAGAAACCTGTCTTACAGTCCATATAAACAAACAATAATTGAAAGGAAGTAAGACTATAAAAACATCAAACACTTAGCCGATCCGGAAGTCCTGAGCGCCGCACACTCCTCCTAGATCTTCCCCGATTGCAAGCGGTTGGCCTCTGTTGCGTTTGGTAGCGGCTCTTGTCGGAACGAAGGACGTATGCAAATTGTGTCTCAAGCCACTGGTCGAAGCCTTCTTTTATACTGGTCTTGAGTCGACTCAACTCTCCATCTGAGTCGACTCCAGCCGACGTGGCAGATCAACTTTTATCGCTTCCGCCCGTTATCCTGTCTGAGTCGACTCCAGTTGCCTCTTGAGTCGACTCCAGTCGATGTGGCATCAACGGTGATAAGCTCTTGACTCTGTGTCAGCCTGAGTCGACTGAAAACCTCATCTGAGTCGACTCCAGATCGATCTAGCGGAAGAACGATGCGCTAACTTCTGGATTTCGGCTGACTCTGTTGGAGTCGACTCAAGTCTTCATCTGAGTCGACTCAGCTTAGCTGACTTGGTTCAGTTGCCTTGGTTTACCTTTGCTTTTCCTTCTTACTTCCAGTTCCTGGTCCCTGCAAGACAAACATACAAGCAAACAAGACAACCTAACCATATCTGTGGGTCTAACTTCATATTTCTATCAAAATCTTGGGTTAGTCTAACCCAATCTATTTTGGAGAATTTACTTTTGCCAACCAAGTCCTCCTGACTTATTGGACTTTTGCTCCGCACTGTCCTCAGCCCCTAGGATTTGTGCTACGGTTCAGTTCTCTCTAATCAACCCAGACTTCTACTGTGACTCGGTCACCCAGACCAGCCCAGATTTCTGCTGCGACTCGGTCCTCCAAATCAGCCCAGACTTCACCTAGGGCTTCGACTCTGCCAAGACTTCTGCCTGATTAAATCCATGAAAGCCAGCCATCTAACCCTTGAGGGTTTGTTTCTTGCAGTCTTGTTGTGGAAGGAAATTATCGCCTGACAGTCCGTTCTAAGTGTAATTTCTTCCTTATCTAGGAAATATATTTTTAGGGCTGTCATGGTTTCCATGGCTGCAAATATTTCAGCATCTATTACTGATTTAATCACTGGGAATTTTCCATGTGCGTATGCACATATTTTCTTAGTATTTCTGGGGTCATACTTATTCTTTTTCCATTTGCAAATTCCTCCCCAACCAGTCAATGAGCCATCTGTCTCAAGTATAATATATGCCCCTTCCGGTGGTATATCAAGATTAGGCAAACTTTTAACTTGCTCTTTAATCTACCTTACTAACTCCCAATCAGATGCTTTCATTCTTTTATCCCCATGTACCGAAGTTTTCTCATAAAGGGGACCTAATTTGGAGCTTAGGTTTGGTATATATGTTTGGGTATAGTTTAATATTCCTAACCATGACCTAAGTCCTTTCTTTTCTTTGAGCTAATCATCTTTTACCTCAGTAATCTTCTTAATTATATGGGATTGGAGTCGAAGTTTTTCTTCCCCAATTTCAGCTCCTAAAAATTTAATTCGTGGTACTGCTAACTTGCACTTAGTTGGAAATAATACTAGTCCATGTTCTTGACAGAGGTTAAGCATAATCTCTAAATGTTTAATATGTTCTGATTCAAATTGAGAAAAGACTAGTACATCATCAATGTATACTGTAATAAAATCATCAGTACCTTTGAACACATGGTCCATCTTTCTTTGAAATACGGCTGGTGCGTTCTTTAATCCGAACGACATTACCAACCATTCAAAAAGTCCTTGCGGACAGATAAATGTTGTTCACTCCACAGAATCCGGGTCTATCACAATCTGATGAAAACATGATTTTAAATAAAATTTGGAGTAAATTTTTGAGTTGCTAACCTTCTTGATCATTGTGTTAATTCCTGACAGGCTGTACTGGTCTTTAAAAGTGTTGTCATTAAGGGTTCGATAGTTAAACACCATTCTTTCTTTACCCTTAACTTCTTTACCAGTCTCTGGATCTACTGATGTTCCGGATTGTACAATCATGACCATCGTCCGGTACCTACTCTTACTGGGTCTAATCACCTTCAACTTTAGCAACTGATTTACATATTTTTTAAAAATAGACTTTAATGCAGGAGTAATATGTGAGAGGGGCTTATCTTGTATGGTAATATCCAGGTTTATTAGGTCCAGCTTGCATACGACCTTATTTTTAGCCCAATGCAATAGTGGATCTTCTCCGATGAATCCCTGCCTTCTAAGTCTTTCAATCAAATTACCATGCTTCTCCAGTACTTTCGAATTATATGGATTAGAGACAAAGAATATTTGCTCCTGTATTTCTAGGGTGCGTTTGGTTGGGGTAATCTGTGATCACCTTGGTTATGTGATTACCAAGTAATCACATAACCAAAGTTATAGGGAATAAAACATAACCTAATATTGTTTGGTTTAATCTTAGGTAATGAGACAAAACCTTGTTTGTTTGAAGGTTTTAATACATTACTTATTTTAACATTTACTATATTACTCCTAGTTCAATTATAATTATTTTTTATAATTAAATTAATTTGATATTTAATTATTTTAAATTATCTTAAGAGAGGTTCTAACAAATCGAGATAAATATTTGAGCAAAATCGAATCAACCGAATTGAATAAATCGAAAATCGATTAGAAATAATTATAACACCCCCATTAACGCATCCATTGGGATGCTCTTATTTAAAATGTATAAATATATTTAATGAATATGACCTTAATTTTTATGCATTCAATAATTATTTTAATATACAAACTCGTATTAAAAAAATATCATATATATATATATATAATATATATTATATATATCAAAAAAATTAATATTAAATGTTGAATAAATATGTAACATATAATCTTTGTATGTATATATATTGGCTAAATAAAAAAGTGAAAGGCCTTTTTGAAATTTTATAATTCTTTTAGTAAAAATAATTATTTCTCCTCCCACTCGCCCACCTCCATCCTCTTCCGTCATGATTTCTCCTTCGACGCCCCTCCATCCTCCACCGCCGTAGATCCCATCCCTTCCGGCGCTGCGTCTCCTCCTTCCAAGGAATCGCGTTCACGCCGCCGGGACAACGCCGAGGGGAAGGGGGAGAAGCTCCATGAGACCATCTGTTACATGATGTCCAAGCGACCATCGACTATGCGCCTCCAGAACTCTATCCGCTCTCGCTCCAACCTTCGACCAGCCCCTTGTCCTCGCCGTCCTCCGCGGTTCCAGGCATCCGAACCACGCACTTCGCTTCTTCCAATGGGTCGAGAAGATCGGATTCCGCCATGACCCGGAGACCTACCGCGAGATCATCTCCCGTCTTACCAGGAACTCCATGCTCAACCACGCACGCTGCATCCTCCTAGATGACATGCCCCAGCAGGGGATGGGAGAGGGTTTTGCTCGCGATCGGGGATAGGAGAGGATTTCGCTCGCGATCGGGGTCGGGAGAGGGTTTCGCTCGGGGAGGATTAGCGAGGGTTAGCGGAGGGGTTCGCGGGGTAATTTTGTAAAGAAAATTACTTTAACCCCGGAATCAAGAAAAACCTTAGTTTTCCTTGGTTTTTCAATTCCGGGTTGGATGCCCTCTTTTACTGACGTATGCTGACGTGTCAGGTATGAAGCATTACTTGGGAATCGTCGATTACCTAAACCAAACAAGGTTTTGATTGATAACTTTGGATGAATAACCAAGGTGATCACATATTACCCCCAACCAAACGCACCCTAAAAGATTTTATCAAAAGGAGATGATTGCATCAATTTTGACTACGAGTAAAAATAAAAAAATAGAACGATAAGAACAAGCTCAATCGGTGGTGGCACCAATTTCGAGCACCCCGTTTTGATACTAATTGTTAGATCAAGAAAAATACACGTATTCCAAAGTGCACTTTTTGATTCTAAAAATACAGAACTTGGTACTCATGATCAGAACTACTTGGAATACAATGATCTTCTTCCGAGACAGGAAATGATTATCCCTGTCTCTCGCTCTATTGCCATGGCAGAAGAATGTAAAGCAAAGCGACCGATGCGCTCCCCCACCACTGAGGTCGCCATCTCCGAGCCTGCCGCCAAGGAGAGGGTGTTGTTGATGATTGGGTTAAGTGGCATTGCATTTTACTTCGAATTAATAAAAATTTGAGTTTATTTGGGTTAAATAAAGGGTTTTGTTGTTAAAATTGATATTCATGATTTCTTTCGAGTTAATTCAAATTTTGATTGATTTGTTGATTTTGGTTTTAGGTGAGGACAGGGAAAATCAGATGAGCTCAAAATCAGCCACATCAAGTCACTATTAAATCTGACTGATTAAATCAGTTGAATCAAACCAGAAATTGAGCCAGGAATTGAACCAAATTGCTGAACCGGACCAATTCATGTGAACCCAGTTCACTGGAGAGAAAACCTGCGGCTGGAGAAGAGAACAGTAGCTTCGGTCAGAAATTTGGATCGTGACTCTTCTTCTCCGCGCGCGCGACACCGACGCCGAGCTCCTTTCGCAATTCCAGATCTCCGATCATCTTCCTTCTTCAACGGCGTTTTCGCAACCTTAAACAACCAGCAAGAGGAATTCTATATCGCGATCACTACCATGTTCCAGTCGCCACTTCTTTCCTTCGCAATCACTGAACAAGCAGATCACGGGGCGTTCTCCATGATATGCGATTTCCAGCCGATTTTGGGGTTTCTCTGGAGTTTTCCAAGAAATCTGATAATCAATCCATTTTCAGATTCAACAGAGCATTAATTTCCAGATCTTGTGATATTTTTTGATCTCCGATCGCCACATCCCCTGTTCTTCACGCGACAAGAATCTCAGCTAGACGGGGCGTTCTCTGCAGCTGGGAGATCTTGAATCATTGGCTGAAGGTTTCATAGGAGCTGTTGAAAGCTAGAAGGGCGTTCTCTGAGGCTTCTTCGTAGATCAGCGAAGAGAAGGAATTTGTTCTCTGATCTGGAGTTTGTGAATGATTTCTGCATTTTTCTTAACCTAGATTTCAGAATCGTTTCATTGAACATTTGCTGCTTATCTCGTTTTAGCTTAAGAACATTTCATTTGTTGATTTAGAATTTTAATGATCATTGGATTTGTGTGGTTATGTTTTCAATTCCTGATTCAGTCATTTAGTTTCGAATTTTAAGCATTTGAATTCAATAGTTAGGTTTCTGTCATTAGTTTTTTTTAAATCAAGATAGGATGCTTAGTTTAATTTCCTTAGAATTTAGAGCTTCATTGAATGTAGAGTTAGATTTCATACGAATTTAAATTCTATGTTGCGGTCACTTTTGTCATTAAATCTGCATTTAATTAGTTATTTTCCTGGTAATTCAGTAAACTTAGTTTAGCTGCAATTTCATTCGATTAATCCATTAGTTTAAATTTTTAGTTAACGTTTTGGCATTTTGAATTGTTGGTTTAAAAAAATCCAAAAACAAAAGAGCTGAAAATCTAATTCAAACACGCTTACTAGTTTCCTTGGAAAAATACGACTTGGGACTCCATACTACACTTTAATTTTTAGTCTTGAATTGTTTTGATCTATATCAATTTGATGCGCCACGTGACACGTAGAATGATAGACACCAGTTGTAGACAAAGACACCTCCCCCCGTGGCCACTGTTGAGGCCGCTGCAGAAGGGGAGGAAACTAAGAAGCTTACCGAGGTCGTGGTCGAGGCGGAAGCACCCGAGGGTGAGGAAAAAAATCCCAAGGTCGTTTAATCTAATACACAAATAATTAAAAAAAAATATTTTCAAGATTTTATCTTAAATTAGTAGTGTGGAAGTAAATTTAAAAATTTTTTAAAAAAAATGCTCAAGTGGTGTTTGTACCAATTTAGAACTGATTACAAAAATCTAAAAGATTTTGTCAAAAGGAGATGATTACATCAATTTTGACTACGAGTAAAAATAAAAAATTGAATGATAAGAACAAGCTCAATCAGTGGTGGCACCAATTTCGAGCACCCCGCTTTGATACTAATTGTTAGATCGAAAAAATACACGTATTCCAAAGTGCACTTTTTTATACCAAAAATACAGAACATTGGTACTCATGATGAACTACTTGGAATACAATGATCTTCTTCCGAGATAGGAAATGATTATCCCCGTCTCTCGCTCTGTTGCCATGGCGAAAGAATGTAAAGCAAAGCGATCGATGCGCTCCCCCACCACTGAGGTCGCCATTTCCGAGCCTGCCGCTGAGGAGAGGGCGCCGTAGACAAAGGCACCTCCCTTTGTGGTTGTTGCTGAGACCGCTGCAGAAGGGGAGGAAATTAAGAAGCTTACTGAGGTCGTGGTCGAGGCGGAAGCACCCGAGGGCGAGGAAAAAAATCCCGAGGTCATTTAATCTAACACACAAATAATTAAAAAAAATATTTTCAAAACTTTATCTTAAATTAGTAGTGTGGAAAGTAAATTTAAATTTTTTTTAAAAAAAATGCTTGAGTGGTGTTTGTACCAATTTAGAACGATTACGAAATTCTAAAAGATTTTGTCAAAAGGAGATGATTGTATCAATTTTGACTATGAGTAAAAATAACAAAAATCAAACGATAAGAACAAGCTCAATCGGTGGTAGCATCAATTTCGAGCACCCCGCTTTGATACTAATTGTTAGATCGAGAAAGTGCTATAGGGAGTGAATAGCGCGTTTCATACACTTTCAGAAAACGTTCAAATTCAAATCGTTGCAACAGAAATAAAACAAATATCAACATAAAAATATAATTATTTTTTACTTGATTCGCAGTCGCTTGGCTAATATTCCAAGGCCCATAGTCAGGTTGACTACTTCGTTGGACAATCACTATTCACCTTCTTATCGAATAAGAAAAAAGTTCATTTCTTTACAATAGTAGGATTCGGTAACAACCTATCAACCCTTAAAGATTAAAAGCACAAAAGAAACGTGTAAAGACAAATAAGAACTAATAAGGTGTTATCAAAGGCTAGGTTCGTTTGAACTTGTAGCGATTTTACGGTGTCATTCCGTTGTTGAAGCTTGAGCACATCGTCTTGGAGACTTAGATTCACAGAGTAACACTTGGACAATTAAGGAAGGAGTTATTCTGCAACTTTGGTAGAATTATACTTTTATAGGATGATCCGGGAGCTTGGATCCACTTTCGAACGCCTCTAACAAGGTCAATCAAATCTCATCGTTGACTTATCCGTTTTTGGGCATTTGGAAACCTTTCAAGCGCTTGAAATGCTGATGTGGCGGCTACTGGATCAAACTTCACTTCGGTTGTGACTTATCCTTTTTCAGATGCCTGGAAGATGACGTATACCGACCAATCAAAACTCACCAACTTAGCTGTTGTGTTTTGCCCGATCCAAGCGCTTAGAATGGTTCCAAGCACTTGGAACCCTTTCCAAGCACCTGGATCTGTCTAGGCTTCAATGTGCGTGACTTGCATCACAATGTTAGTACAAACATAGTGTCATGAGTATTAACGACAACTTACAGCTGCTCGGTCTCAACTTTTGATCTCTCATGAAAGCTTAAGTTGGACCGACGCCTACTGCTCTTTTTCCGAGAGTCCATCCTTACTACTTAGCTCGGGAGAGTTTACTTGATGCCAAACCTTAATCCACTCGCCTGTTTGGAGTTTTGCTTAGTTGATCTTGACCCTCGAAACTTTCGCTTGACCTCTGGTCCTCGACCCCATCTAGACTTCTATCTGATGTTCTCGACCCTCAGGGCTTCCTACCTGATGTACTCGATCTATCAAATCTTCTTATTCAGTCCCTCCGACCAGGTTTCCTTATCTAGTACCACTAATTAGTACTTCTTTGCCTAGTCTCAATTAGAACTTCCTACAAATTTGATAAGCATTTTAAATCACAAATAACCTTAATTTTGACTCTTTGCCAATATCAAAACTCAAGTTTGATTGAATGGTGCTACTTGTACCAACATTCTCGATTTAACCTGATGACTGATTAGAAACTTTTGTAGAGTCAGATTAGTGACTTCTAAGATGAGTTGAATCGTAAAAATTGAATATCTGGATTATTAAAAAAGTCAATACATAGCTCCCCGATACAACGTAGTGGTAAGAGACATGGTAGTTTACCCATGCATCTAAGATTCGATTCTTATGTTGGACAATCTTACATTTGCAATGCTTGAATTAGCGGGATAGTTGGGCTACCGTGTCGAGATCTACTTGTGCTTCTAGATTTATTTGATGGATGAACCCGGAGCAAAGATTGTAACTTGAAGATTAGTTAGACTCAAGATCCAAATACCTAGATTTAAAAAAAACAACAGAATGATCAATAAATGTAGATATACACTCTTGCCAACATGGAGTATAAAATTGGCAACATACATGTAGTTGATTGATGTTTATCCCTTAAACTTCCCAATATATTGTATTATTATTATTTTTAATTTGTATGTATAATCTACATGTTTTCGTAAGTTTCCTAAGCAACGAAATATTTTTTTTTGACCTTTTTCAGTATATGACTTTGTAAAATAAAAAAAAGTTTTTAATATCAATATTTAAATAAATATTTTAACAAAAAAATACTATATTTTATTAATTATATTTTAGGTGAAACGGTTCGCAACGGACGCACCAATTCGGCCCGATAGACCGGTACGGACGCACCAATTCGGTCCGATAGACCGGTACGATATAATGCCATTCGATGAACCCGATTTTGCCCTAATCCCCGAGTCCTCTCCTCTTTCTTCTTAGCCACGCTTTCTCTCCGTAGCGCCGGCCAAATCGAACTTAGTTCGCCGACGACGATTGGTATTTTCTTTGCTCCTCCTTCTTTTCGATTATTTTATCGCATTATTGACACTCCTGTTCCTCTGTTGATAGACGCGAAGGGGGGGGGGGGGGGGGGGGGGGGGGGGGGGGGGGTTAGTTCTAGGGTAGGCTTTGATTTACTCCTCTTATGCATTTTTCACAATTAGTTTTTTGTTCTGGATTTTGATAGCTCGATTGTTCCTGTTCTTACCCGAGGATACAATTCTTAAATTTCTGAGTTATAAATTTTGGGAGACGAGAACGTTCGTGGGCAAACCAGCGAGAGAAAGGTGGAAGGGCCTAAAAGAATGGCCGCACAGCATTCGCAGCAGCAACAGCAAATGCCAGCTGGCGACGGCCTCACTTCCCAGTTCGCTAACTTGCCAAAAGCTCAATTGTATGAGATCATGTCTCAAATGAAAGTATGCTTCTGTTCCCTTTTCCCTTTTTCTTTTTCATGTACTCAAGAAGGAAATTATTTTGCTCAATATTTTTATTCTTCTTTTTGAAGGTTTTAATAGATCAGAATCAAAAACAGGCGAGGCAGATTCTCATTGATAACCCTCAGCTAACTCGAGCTCTCTTCCAGGTTAATTATCTACTATTCCTTGCTTCCCCTTTGGCCTTCTGTCGCATTAAAGTAAAACAAGTTTCTTTCTATTTTTTTTTTATATCTTGGGATTGAATTATTAAGTTGATCCAAGTTCTGCGTGGGCATTAATCCTGTGATTACTCATTCTTCTATATAATATTTTCTACTTGCAAATAATGTGCTTCATGCATTTGGTGATCTTTACTACTTTTATTTCGTTTTATTCATAATCTAGTGATGATGTTGATATCAAAGTTTCTAGAATCACATTAATTTTATTTTAAATCATAGAGCCAAACCCAACACATTTTAATAATTACTGGTCTGATCATGGAACCATGATTAGGTTCCTAAGTAAAGTCATCATATATAATTACTGGTGAGAACAGTAATTGTTGTCTGTTTCTAGCCAACTCTTATTGATTATTTTGCTTGTTATGGCTACATAAATTAGTAAATTTCGTTTGTATTTTTCAAGGCTGCATCACAATTCTTTTTCACTTTGAGAAAAAAGATTAAATTGTTTGATATAATACTCATAAAATATTTAAGTTTGATAAATTTTACCCTGCATTAGATGATTCTTAACAAAAATTACAGCCATTTTTGGGGGAAATGCCAATTTCTAATTAGGACCTGAAAAATTTAAGAAAAAGGTGCCGCTTTGTCAGTGCTATTTAAATGTTTAAGGTTGTCCATAAACATTTTCAAACTACACAAATGTTTCTGGAACATTTATAATTATTCTTATGAGCATATGAAAAAAAATAGAATACATGTCCAGTCAATTTGATATTCGGATTCATGGCGTTATACATGATTAGTGCTAGCTCATGGTGAGGCAAGGTTTAAGATGATTTGGATTATAATGATATGTGGATGGATAAGCCTTACATAGAGTCCAATGGCAAGATAAGATTAGTGCAGAAAACTTGAAATAGTTGAGATTCACTTTTTGTTTGCTATTTACTGTTGCTAGATGGATAAAATAAAAAATCTACTTGAAGGAGAGCTAATTGGTTTTGTACTCATTGATTTGAAGAAAGCAATGCTACTTTATGAGGACTCCACTGTATTGCATATGATGTGTTAATGTGCTAAAAAATAACTATCGAAAGAAGGCTTAATAACTGTAATATAATAGCTGTTAGAATTTTCAAGGATAAATATTCTGTTAGGGATAAATATTCTATTTTTCTTTTTTATAGAATAATTCTTCTAAAATAAGTCCCTATATTTGTGTATAAATAGGGGCTATCTCTTGTAATAAAGCAAGATTTCATATTATTTTACATGGTATCAGAGCGGGATTAGGTTTAATTTTTTTTCCGCCACCATATGCGAAGGAGCTTTCCTCTCCTTCCTCCGAATCGCGGCGTCTCCTTCCTTGTCCCGCGCTTCTGTCTCGCCGTCAACCAAGCGCCTCTGATTTCAGTGTTTGGAGCACGACGCCACGCGAAAGAGCCTTCCTCTCCTTCGGATTGCGGAGTCGACCGAATCACGCCTCTGTCTCACCGTCGACAGAGGACCGAGCTTATTTGTCCTGTAGTTTTGCTTCATCAGCAGCCAAAAGCATCTCTCCCAATCGCGATTCCTCCCAATCGCGATCCCTTCCAATCGCGATTCCTGATCTGTCCTGCGGTTCTGCTGCTTCATCGGCGATATTCCTGCACTGCATCCCTGTGTTTGCGTGGTGTCTCTCGGCGGCGGCCACGTGATGGTAGTGTTTTGTTGGGGAATTATTTATTTATATATTTTCCCTTTATTTATTTTTGTCACTTACACTCATCAAAATTAATTATTTATTTTATTATCAAACCCCTATTTATCGCTAAAGTAGTATAGAGAGGTCCGGGTCGTCTCTCTCACGGACTTAATGACCGAAAGTTATTATAGACAAAATGGTGCGGGGTTTTATTATGTTTTATTCCTATTTACAATCAACAATCTTATTACAATAGTATATGATACATACAACAATCAATCATCAAACCTATGATACATACATTCAACAATCTCATTTTCATTAACATACAACAAGTTCCATAAATCTACAAATTACTCCACATACTATACATAAATAAACAACAACTAACTCATGATACATACATACATCTATGACATATATAAACATACATCATATAAATCATACATCATACAACAACACACATACATACAACATCCTACTACTCAACCTACATCATATTATACAACATTTTAAACATACAACATGCAAAACTACATAATTCCTACATCATGCATCACCATACACATGCAATATTCACATACATCACACTAAGATACACAAAGCAGACAATAATCTACATGTGATCACAAATATTTTACAAGTCAAGTAACCGAATACACATTTCCAAACAAATCAATTTCAACAATATATACAAAGGTTCAACATACAACAATTGATTAGCAATTAGAATTAGAATTAGAAATTTCATCAAAGAACATGTTAGGATTAGAATTAGAAATTAGGATTAGCAATTAGAATTAGATTAAAAGTTAGGGTTAGACTGAATTAGAGTTAAAATTAGAACAAAGTTAAGTTTACAGCATATACACAATATACATAGTGAATGGGGGTTTTGATGTATAAACATAGAACTGAACAGGTAATAGACAAAACAAAAAACTATCATGCTAGGGTTAGGAAAATCCTTCCTTTTCCTCCCCTATTCGGCCCCAAACAGTCCAACACTAGCAAGGGCAATGACGCAGTGACGATGGATTCATCGGAGAAATCACTCACGGCAAACACGAACAGAGCAGCACAACACGAAGTGTCTCCTATTCCAACCTCATACCTGCTGAAATCACAGACAAAATATCAGATTAAGAAATAGAAAAACACATTTTACCCTACTGTTTCCGATGACAATGAAGATGGACGGCGAAGACTGGCGCACTTGCTGAAGTCACAGACAAAAGACAGAGGGTTTTCCGCTGAAATCACAGACGGAATCCTCTTCGGCCACACCGTATGGAATGCGGTAAACGTGCACAATCGAAGCTACTGCTGGAATTGATCGGAGACAACCGGAGAAGAAAAGGGCAGATAGGGTTTGGTTATGCTAGGGTTAGGGTTTCAGCCCTCCCCCATTCATCATTGAACAACCCAGTAACCGGCAAGCTGACACCGGTGAAGATGAACTCGCTGGAGAAATCACCCACGGTGAGTTATGAACGGAACAACGCCGGATCAGATTCCCTCCTCAAGCTCATCCCTGCTGAAATCACAGACAGGAAATTAGAATGAGAAGAATTTAAGCGAATACCTTACCGTGCTGGTTTTCCGGGGACTGCGGAGATGGACGGCGGAGACTGGCGCACTTGCTGAAGTCACAGACAAGAGACAGAGGGATTTCCGCTGAAATCACAGACGGAATCCTCTTTGGCTCAACCATAGGGATGCGGAAGGTATCAGAACTCACTGTACCGGAGCTGAACAACAACAATGGACAGATCGGAGCATAGGTAACCGAACAGAGGGGAAAATAGGGGGCGGCGACACAACAGAGGAGCGGAAACACAAGAGGGCGGCACAACAGAACACAAGAGGGCGGCAGCGGAAGGAACACAGATGGCAAAGATGAACACAGCGGCGGCGAGAACACAGGCGACCACAGAAGAGAACACAAGAGGGACGGCAGCGAAGGCACGATGAAGACGACGGCAGAAAACAGAACACGGCGACGGTGGAGACACGATGAAGGCGACGGCGGAAAAGAGTAACACGACACGAAATACAAACACGGCGGCACACAGGTGAATGGAGCATAGTGGAAACACGGTGGCGGTGGAGAGAACACGGTGGCGGGAGAACACGATGAAGGAAACACGGTGACGAGCGGCGGCGACCTGCGCTCCGTCCGAAGAGAAGAAACCCTAAAGAAATCGCGAACGAGAACATAACCCCCTTCCTTCGATGTCGCGATCTCCCCTTCTTTTGTTGCCGCATGGCTTGATCAACCGGACCCCCTTGATTCAAGCTTGGGCTTGAATTGATTGGCTTTGATTGAGCTTGGGCTTGATTGAGCTGAACCACCTCTTGATTTGATTTGGAATTAAGTTTAAGCTTGAGTTAAGGTTGATTGAGCTTGGGTTTGAGTCAATTGCTTCCTCCAATTAATCAACCAAGCCAATTTGATTCCGAAATCACTCGGACTCGAGCCCAAATTGCAATTAAACCTTTCTAATTATCATCATCTCCATTCTGCTTTCTACAAAAAAAACAAAGACTACAAAAATTAATATTCAAAAATTACCAAAAATTATGCAAAAGTAGAATGAAGGCAAAAATTTCATGCAAGATAAGATTTGAGGGAAGGAAGATGCGATCCAGCTAGGGTTCGGCTTACCTCTTCCTCAACGCTCATAGCTCCTTTTAAACTCGACCTCCATGAGTTTTCCGGTGCCGGACGCAAGATCGCGATGACGTCTGCATCGATTCTGGAGGAATCAACCGATCGCGCAAGGCGTGGTCTTCTTGCATGCGGGGAAGAAGCATGCGACGACCGATCTTTGCTGAACTAAAGAAGAGATTAAACTGGACCAAAGAAAACCTAAATTGATTTGAATTACTTTTTAGAATTTACTGTAGTGAACCGGGTTTGGTTACTGTAGCAAATCGAATTCAAAACTAAATCGCTTGGTTCACTAACCAAATGACTTCCGATTTGACCCAAACTAGTTTTGCTCATTTCAACTTCTCAAGATGAAGCTCCTCATCTCTTTTATTTTTCTAAAATACCTTCCATCATGAACCAAATCAAGTTAGTTTAATTTGATTCAAAACTGAATCGTTTAGTTTAATAACCAAATCACATCCGATTTTAACCAAACTAGTTTTATTATTTTGTCTTCATAAAATGAAGTTCATTATTTTGCCCTTTGTCTGATTCAATCAAATTTTATTTCTCTCAAACTGAGAATCAAATTCTCAAACTTATTTTAAGTCCTTCGGAGAACTTATAGTGCGTGTGACCTAAAGGTTTCTAGCTATGTTAGCCGTCCGTAATTAACCATTAATTACAGAACGATCATGAGTGACACCTAGTAGTACATCATGATCCTTAATTGATCAAAAAATCAATGATTGATTCTAGAATACTTCTAAACCCTTCAGTAGCTATAATGAAACGTGTCTCATTTCTTTCACCGTCTTATACCTGCTTGGTTCAAGACATGGTCTATCTGTGTCAGTCCCCACTAGGCTGACTATGTCACACTTAGCCCAAGCTATTTTCTTGTCCTATGGATTCAAGTTACTTGTACATATGTCTAAGAGTCTCGTACTCTTAACATGTAATACTTTGATTAAAGACTTTCAGTAGCAATTCTGATAAGCAACCACAGGGTATACGTCTCTTTTTACAAAGAGCGATGAATCATCTGTGGGTTATTCAAATACTTTCAAATACTTCAACTTATTGCCAATCATCTCGGGTTCACACCTTCTCGAAGATGTTTGCTTAAGATGTCAAAGTATAAGCCTCTATGACCAAGGTAACTTGAATACCGCAAGTCAAAGGAAACTCGCACTTAAGCTGTACTGAGATCTTCATTGACATATATAAAATCATATAAAGTCTCATGGTAGGTCACTCTAATGAACTAGTTACCTTTAACTAGCATCCACATTTAACTCTCAACATCTAATATCTCCAGCAGTGAGATCGACTGCTTGGTAAACCAACAAGTTTAAAATGTGCTAGTCTCAACAGAATTGATGGCGTTTGTGCTCATTAATTCCTCGATTAGGGATAATTTCAATACATTCATAATTACACATGTAGAGATGCTCACTAGTTGTGAACCAATCATAAATTCTCTCACGTTGTATTGTGGGCATTCAGTAAATGAGTTTAAGATTCAATCAAACATATAAAGAATGTGTACTCAAATAGTGAATTTCTATTTATCCAATAAATATTCTAACCATAAGGACATTTCTTAAATATAACATATTTTTCACATGTAGTACTAGGCATGTTCTACCTATTCTAAGAGTTTAAAAATGTAGATCACAAGTTGAGTCCAAATCTTTGGTTCAGTCAGCTAGTCAAACATAAAAGACATTGATTAATAGTGACTGGGTGCGACCCTCATTCGAGCTGCAGCTATCCACATGACAAAACACAACTCATCAACACTGTTTGTGGATAACATTAAATATTTTATTATCTCTCCTCTATTATTGGATCATTGTCGTGTTAATTACAACATAAAGTGAGAAGAAAAATAAAATAAAATTACATGCTTTGTGTTGTGCTTAAAATTTTCAGTCCACTAGAGTCGAAACTTCCTCGACTTATTAACTAATTAATTTTTTATTTCCATTAATTTTACCTAATATTCCTTTTGACTTGTCAAAATAGTTTAAAGCACGCTAAAAGTTGAAAGAAGAGTTGAATCTCAGGCTAAATCAAATTAATATAAAGAGAAAGCGTGGGTTAAGAAATATCACTACAACAATCAAAGGCATTAAACATGAATTAAATAATAAAGAGATCCGGAAAGGATCTAAAACTTTTCCATTAACATGAATCTAGTTGGCAATTGATAGTAGTAGGTATGGTTTATCTTCTTTTTAAGCCCTAAGACAACGGAGGAGGAGGAGGAGAAGAAGAAGATTAGGATTACCTGTCTCTATCCTCTTGAGCCCTATCCTCGGAGAGATTTGCGGCGAGGGTCGGTGTTGATGTCGTGGAGTGCGAGTGATTGGACCCTCGACGATGACAGCTTGCATTGTGTCAGGAGTGACGGTGCAAAGACGAGATACCTAATAGATGAGTTATTTTAGAAATTAATATTTTTACATAGGATAAAATTGTAATAATATATTTTTGAGTTCCTCTTCTCATCCTTACACCCAAATTGAGGTGTAAGAAATTGTATCAATTCGTGAGCATGCAAGGGTGAAGCTTACCCTCATCTCCCCTTTCCCTCCTTAACTCACTCCATCCTAAACAAGGGTCAAAATTCTTCTTCCCTTTATTTACCTTTCCCTCACCTCCTCCTAAACAGAGTGTTAGGATTTTCGTTGAATTTCATCTACTAATAATCTTTCCCTCTCTCATTGGAATTTAGGGTTTATTTTGGCCTTCTCATTCTTTATCCTAACGCTGGTCATCTCTCTCTTTTCCTATCTTGGATCACTAATCTAGTATTGTCAATTGTACTTCTGTTGTAGAATGATGCAAGAACATGGTCAGAAAGCTCTTGATCATCTCCAAAGGTATGTTTCAAGTTTCGAGTTAGGGTTTTCACCAAAATTCACCTATTGATAATCCATTTTCAATAGTGATAATCTCCTATAGTTCGCATCCATTGAAATGTCCATAATTGCAACAACTATGCCAAGCTACAACTAAACATGATGCTCAACGCCCAATTTTGTGTGGGCTACTCACAGCTAAGACTATAAGCTTATTGTTTTTTTTATTATAATTGATCAAAGGATGCACTTAAAATTTTATAAATTTTAAAGGGTTCATCGAAGTTTGTTTTTTTCAAAGGGCACACTTATTTCTGATAATACTCACACCAACAATTTACCCCATTCCTAAGTATCCGAGTCACAATTAAAAAAAAAATCTTTAGTTTGGATGCACGCAATCTTGACATCTTTTCTCTCTTACGTCGAAGAAAGGTAATCTATTCTATCTCTATCAACTCACCGAAAGTAATTTCTCAAAAGCCGAAATCCTACACGCATGTCTATCATCTCATGGAAAGTGAGTTAGGATTTTCGTCGAATTTCACCTACTGATAATCTTTCTCTCTCCCATTTGAGTTTAGGGTTTATTTTGGCCTTCTCATTCTTTGTCTTGATGCTTGTCATCTCCCTCTTTTCCTATTTTGGATCTTTGTTCACAATTTAGATGGGAACAATCTTTGTTTGGCTTGTTTGTGTGGGCAGGGAGACCTAATTTGACATGTAGCAAAATGTAACTATCTTTTTGGCATGTCATAAGTATATGACTATTTTGGTCTAAAAAGTAAATGTTATTTCTTTTGGATTCCCTACCAATCACCTTGTTTGTTTTAAGATCCTGAAAGGTAACGAAGTTAAGATAAAAAAAACTTATAATTATGATCTTTAGTGATTTTGCTAATATTTAGTAGGTCGGAAGTGAACTGGAGAACATATAAAGAATTAGTTTTTTTTTTCAAAAAATTCTATCTCCCCTAGTTCCTTAATTTTCAAATTGTGTATGTTAGCTACTTTTACTATCATATTGTTATCTAATGGTTTGAGATTACTAATTTTATTTCTATCCTAGACCATACGATAATCACAACCTGAATCAATTAGCCATCTTTGAAAACTAAAAAATTTAGAAGTGTTCGAGTTGTTACCTTGATCAATTAATTATAGATGTTTTTACTTGCTTGAACAGCTTTGAGATGCCATTGATGGTTGTTTTTAGAATTGCAATTTTAGCCAAGTTTTGGGTTGATTGGCCCTTTTTCTTTTAAGTGATTAGGCCTTAAGTGTGGATGAAGCCGTCAATATTTTTCCTTTGAGTGATTTGGCTTCTTACATTATCCATACACAATTTTGGCTTCATGTACCTTGTTTGCCTTTTGTTCTTCTAGGTGTACTATGAAGTCATGACCCTTTGATTATGAGGCTTCAAGTCTCATGCTTATGTAGCTCTCTAAATGAAAGGATAAAAGTTTTCATCCTTATAATCTCTTGACGAAGGAGGGCATATGATTCTTCTAAAGACATAAGGTTGAATATCATATCCTCTTCTCTTTGTTGTTGTAAAAGTTTGAGGTCTATTGTAATTGGCCTCTAAGTATTATATTCATTCTATAGATCTTTGTAGTCACCAAATAGTTGGGCAATAATCTTTCCTTCCTTTTTGATATCAATTTATCTTTTGATCTTAAAGATCCTTCTCAAATTTGATTATTATACAAATTACTCATTTGCTCCCAAAGGGCTTTCGATGTTGGGCCAAAGTGACCATTGTTCTATGGGTTTTATCCATAGAATTTGATAGGAGAATAAATACTCCATCATCCTTCTATTTCCAAACTTTGAAAGGGTTTGACTTTGTAGGAGGGTCCTTTGTAATATACTTCAAGAGCTTTCTTGAGTTTAAAGATTTTTTAATATGAGTGGCCCAAGAGAAGTAATTGGATGCATTGAGAATGACAGAGGAAAAGAGATGGGGCTATGTTGAACTTGCTTGTAAATCTCCCATTTTAATAAAATGTATAGAGGTTTGTTGGGGTTGTTCAAATTAGTGCACAAAATAAGCTAAGCTCGAAACTTCCCTATCAGAACCAATCTTCTGACTCTGATGCCATGTTAAAAATTTATGAGAATTTTCTTAGAATCCGGATTCACAAATGAGCAAGACAAAGCACCGCTCTTCAAAAAATTCACTCTTGTATGCACAAGATATGTTACAAGGAAAGTACTATAATAAAAGAAAATAAAACTTCTCTTGAAAGAGGAGAAGATTGTCTCTCTTGTTTGTGAATAAGAAAAGTAGAGGGAGGAGCTTTACAAGCTTTCTAAAGAAGAGAAGAAGAGGATTTCTAAGAGAGATAAGATCCCCTTTTTATAGGTGGTGGGATGATTAATTAGTCATGGTAAACCAACTAAATAATAACTGTATTACTGTCAAATAATGGCTGATAATAATGACTAATTTTACAACCAAGTAATGACTTATAAATTAGCCAAATAGTGGCTGATTTTACAACCAAGTAATGGCTAGTCAACTAGGTAGAAATGACATATTTCTAGCCAAATAATGGTTAGTTTCCGGCTAGATTAGGGATGGCAACGGGTTCGGGGATTGGCGGGGAAGCCTTCTCCATCCCCGTCCATGAAACCCAAACTCATATACCATCCCCGTCCCCATCCCCGTCGGGTATCATAATTTAAATATCATCCCCGTCCCCGTCGGGTTTCGGGTATCCAGCGGGTTTTGGAGATCCCCACAGATTTCGGAGGTGGTTTTTTTCGCGGGTATTTCCATGGGTATCCCCATACCCATACCCATCCCCATTCCCGTCATGACATATTTAAAAAGTATTTTTTTAAATTTATTACTTTTTTATTAATTAAAAAAAGAAAATATTATTTGTTTTAGAAATAATGAAACTATAGTATTCAAACAAGTAATTATCAATATGACTTATTTTTTCATTTGATATAAGTATATAATCAAATTAATGAATCTCAATGAATGAAATTATCAAAGTCGGGTTCGGGGATGGGGACGGGGAATTTTTGGAATACCATCCCGACCTATCCCCGCTTTCCGAGATTCGGGGATTCCCCATCCCCATCCCCGCTTTCTCGGATTCGGGGATTCCCCGGTCAAAATGGGATCGGGGAACGGATTCCCCATCGGGTCCGGGTCTAATTGTCATCCCTATCCCTAGGCTAGATTATCTTTCTTATTTTCAACATTATTAACGGTGTAATTGCTATAATGTGTTAAAGTAATTATTATAATATAATATAAAATTATTCTAATTGGATCAAAATTGTCATACATAAAGTAGTATTATATTAAAATACTTTTTATTAACTTGATCAAAATTATCTAAACTTGATCAAAATTACTTCAATAGTTAAAAATCAAATCAATACTATTATAAGAGTTATGATATAACTGCTATAATAAATTTAAGTTAATTTTGACCAAGTTAAAATAGTTTAATTAATTTTAAATAATTTTGATTAAGTTTTAAAAAATATTTTGATATAATTTTTTTTTATAATATACCTACTACTCAACTTAATTTATATTACTTTATCAAATGTTATTATATTAAATTATTTTTTACCAAATTGATCCAAATTACTTAAACTTAGCTAAAATTAATTCAACTTAATTAACATTAATTGAAAATTCTTATAGTAGATATGTCATATCTGTTACAACTATTATAACAGTTGTTATTTATAGCTACTATAATTTATAGTGGTTATGAATAATTGTTGCAATAGTAGTGTTGATTAATCTTTGATTAAATTGGAATAATTTTGATCAAATTTAAATATTTTTAATTAAATTAATAAAAAATATTTTGATAATATTTTAATAATTTTGATCAAATTGGAGTAATTTTGCTTTGCATTGTAGTTATTTAACCTGGTAAGTTGAAGTGATTTTGATTAGTTTAAATAATTTTTACTAAATTGATAAAAAAAATATTTTGATAGTATTCCAATAATTTTGATCCAATTGAAATAATTTAGCTCTATATTGTATTTATTTAACATGTTAGAGTAGCTACAACCTAACTATTACAATAACAATAGCAATGGAATAAAAATATTTTTTAAATGAGAAATATATATTAAAATGTTATTAAATATTTTTATTATAATATTATTATAGCAGACTATTATAATGTGTAATTATATTGTACTCATTACATATTACAATGTATTTATAAATTGACTCAATTAAATTATTACTTTATAATAATAATAGAATAATAATATTTTTTTGATAAAAAATATTTAAGAGTATTATTTTGATATTTTTTTAAAAAATATCATTTGGATGACAGAATAGAAATGAGAAATAATCTTTTTTTTTAATATTTTACACAAACATATTATATTTTATATGAAACAGTTCGCAAAATCAACAGACCTAAATAAATATTAAGTCAAGTCGTGTCTTATAAATTAGCAACAAAATCAACGCATTTGATGCGATCACATGACATCATATCGAGCCAGGTACACTTTAATCGAAAATATTCCGCAGGATCAACGGAATCAACCCTAGGGTTTTCCATGCGACCCAATAGGCCTATGCTATATAATCCCATCCCTTGCTCTCATTCTCCTTACCCTAACTCTTGAGACCTCACGACAGTAGCGGCGGCGTCGGCTGTATAGTTGAAAGCAGAAATGAAGGTGGTGGCGGCTTATCTCCTCGCTGTCCTCGGCGGCAACTCCAGTCCCTCTTCCGATGATATCGTATCCATCCTTGAATCAGGTCCGATGTTATTCGGTTTGCTTCGCGCGCTCTCTTACTTGATTTGGTTTTGTTAATCTTAATCCATGTTTCTGGTTTACAGTCGGAGCGGAATCAGATGTCAAGAGGATCACCCAATTCCTTGCGGAAGTCAAGGGCAAGGACATCACGGAACTGATCGCTGCTGGGCGGGAGAAGTTCGCCTCTGTTCCCACCGGTGGCGCGGTGTCTGCTGTGGCGGTTGCTGCCCCTGGAGGAGGTGCAGGAGCTGCTCCTGCTGCAGAGGAGCCTAAGAAAGAAGAGAAGGTCGAAGAAAAAGAGGAATCTGACGACGTGAGTTTCTCCTTCTTGTTAATTTCCATCACCATCGTAATTTTTTTGTTTTTTTCTTGTTCCGACTAATTTAGATGATCGTAAAAACACATTTTTTAGATCGTTAACTTATTACTGTCTTGGATGCTGTCCTCTTTTTCATTGCAGGATATGGGCTTCAGCTTGTTCGATTAAGCAAGGAGGTTGTGCCTTGGTGCCTGTCAGTTAACTTAAGATCGTTTTATTATTTTGATTTTGAAGCTAGACGAACTAGAGTCACAAGGTGTTTTGCTTTCATTTCTATTCTCTTTGAATCAACTGCTGTAGAGTTTCTTCTATATTGAAATGGTCGTTTGAATTCAATTTTTTTTGTTGTGTTCTTATGCTATCATTTTGGAGATGTTTGCATGCTTTTGCGATTAAGGGTGCATGAATGATCTGGTTGCTTTCCCAACGAGGACGTTTATAATGAAGTAACCCCTTAGTTTATCAGTAAGATTCATCATTTGAGGGCATTGTTAATATCAAAATGTTGGCCTTGTTAACCTTATAGGATAAAATTATTTTAAATTATAAAAGCTGAAAGCAAAGAAGATGAAATTGAGTAAGATAGTAGGTCAAGGTGATGCAGAGCGGGGGAGCAAACTTATGTTTGGTTTCTTCAATTGGTAGAGATAATTTGTCACTACAAGAGTTGGCAGACCAACTAGTGTGGTATGGTATAAACCTAGGTTAGTCTCTTGGTCTGGTAGCTAATATTTGATTTGGTTGACCACCTTGTATGTTGAAACTTAGGATTGGATGGCTCTTCAATAGTATCCTCACTATTGAGTACTTGGTTTATAGCCTAATTATCAAACTAAGTAGTATGTGGCACTTGGACTAGGTGGCTGTATGAATTAACATGCCTAGGACCTGAAGGGCCTCTTATCTCAGCAAGGTTTTCATTCGTTATTTTTCATATTGGACCACTCTGATTCTTAAAGAGGGTTCTTTCTAGCTTTGATTCATGGTATTGAAGAAGTTGATCAGGGTGCATCTAAGTCTGATTTCAATTTCAGCAAACGATGCAATTTCTATCAAGGTATTGAAGAGCAGTAGGACTTTGTCAATGTTAGAGGCATCTTATTGAGAAAACAAATCTATATGTTTTTGATGATTCAAAATACATAAAAATGCTTTACGATAAGTGCATTGTCAATAAAAGTTGTGGCAAAGATTAAAACTTCGTGTTTTAGAATAAGTATTCATTATGTACTTTTTACGTCTTAGTATCTTTTACCTTACTATTATTAAAAAAATGGAAATTTCCATGATCGTTGTGACATGATTTTGTATTCATAATAAAAAGTATTAATATTATTTGTTGATCCAAAGTACTTAGTATATATATATATAATGAATCGGTTAAACATAATGAGTTTATTATATAATTGTTCAACGTATCTTTTGTTAATTTTTCATGGTGAATGATAATGTTTATTATGTCTTATATGAAAATATTAATTCAAAAGTGGTTAACAAGATAGATATACCTTGCTGCTAATGATTAAGAGTTAAACCTCATCTTTATGTTTGATTCAGGGCAATTGAACGAAATAGTTTAAGCATAGAAAGAAATGTTCAAAAGAGAGAATGAAACTTGTCTATTTATTTGTTTTAGTGAAATGGTTGTTTTAATATTGGAACCATTTGGCTCACTTGTTTAGGTCAATTTTTCTAACTCATTTAGCCAGTCAAACTCATCTGACTGATTAAGTTGTTCAATTTACTTGACTTGTTTGTACCGTTCGTCAAGTTATTAAACTTGTTCAGCCAACTTAGGACATTCTTATTGGTCTCATTTATAGACAAAATATCATAAAATATCCAAGACGATGGATTGAAATGCTCTTCTTTTTAAATTATAAAATTAGATAGATCACAATAAAATTGCATTGAATTTGATTCAATGATGGCCAAAATTTGAACTACGATTGATAATCTAAATTGCTATTAGATGTTGGAATAGTCAAAGTTTCACCCGAGCACTCTAGTTCTTAATCTCTAGCATTTGGATTTCAATGTTTGAGTTGAATTACTTGGCCAATGAGACTTTGATTGTTTGAACTTTGAACTATTGTCTTAAATTCGTTTTTTCCCAAAATAAAAATAATATTTTCCATGATCAAATGTAAAAGTTATGTGTCAGTCAATAAAGAAGTTTTGTAAGATAAGATGAATTCACTACTTTTAGCTTCGACTGAACTAGTTTAGATCAATGGTGAAATTTAATAAGTTAATTATATGATATAAATAGGTAATGAGTCAGAGAGAGCATTGCAAGACACAGTGAGATGTAAGAAAGAGTTATCTGCATGTTGATGTAGCCACCATTAAACCTACTCAATATCAATTAGGGATGATTTTGAGGTATGAATTGAAGTTTGTGTTTTGATACAGGTGTCATTTTAAAATGGAAGACGTCAATTGGTATCAAAGCTCTAACTACCATTGATGGTCGTTGTGGTCATGATCATGGTTGTGACAAGTAGATTCTAGTTGAGGAAGTTTTATAATGTGATCGTAGCATCTAAGATGAGATTCTTGATCCATAAAGAAAAATCACAAAATTAATTGAACGCTGGCGACGTGAGATTTTAAAAGTTGTATATCTTAAGTTTGGTTCTACTCTTAAAAAATCGTCAATTTTCAATAAAGTAAAGATGTTCAAGCGCAAGTTTAGTTTCAAGGGATACGAGATCACCATCCTGCTACCTACAAATTCAAGAGAGCGTCGACTCCGCAGTGCCTTTGCATATCTATCTCTCCTTCCTCTTGCGACGGTAGAGACAATCATGAAAATGTAAATCTCGACAATATTAAGTACAACTAGTCCTACTTCTCGATCGTTCAATCACAAGAGACGATGATAAAATCGAAATATTTGATGATCTAATTTATGATGATGATGATGAAATGGATGATACCAAATTTGATGAAAATGTTTTAGAAAAAGAGGATGATGGCATTGAAGAATTGAAATTTGAAAGTGAACTGGAACAACTTAGAGCACGACAAATAAGTGATCATCAAATTAACAAACTTGAAGAGCTATGGAAGACTGATGCTTCTTTAGAAGATCTTGACAAGCCTCGAGTTGATGATGAAATGAACCACAAGTTAAGGTTTTGACAAATTTGGAGAATTTAAACATGGATACAGATGAAAGAGAATGATGTGTCCATGCGCGATCTCCAATACAATGTTAAACTAATTGTGGTTGACATACAAAAGCTGGACCAACAATTGAGAAGGGAGACGGAGAAGGTGGTGAGTTTACAGAAGGAAAAGGCTAAGATATTGTCCTCGTTGACTCAAACAGACAATCAGCATCTCAAAGAGATTGCTGGCCTCGGAGGCAAGCCCATGATCGTCATCCAGTACAAAGGCGAGGAGTAGTAGTTCTCTGCCGAGGGGATCTCCTCCATGGTGCTCACCAAGATGAAGGAGATCGTCAAAGCCTATCTCAGAACCACCGTGAAGAACGCCGGTCGCGGTCCCTGCCTACTTCAACGACTCACAGCGGTAGGCCACCAAGGACGCCGAAGTCATTGCCGACTTCAATGTACTGCGAATCCTCAATGAGCCCACAGCAACAGTCACAACCTACGACCTCCACAAGAATTAAGCTCATCTTCTCCCTCCAAAAAGTTCGAACCGGAGTGGATGGATCCCAAGCTCTTCCAACAGAAGCTGAAGAAGTCATACTTGGCCTTGCAAGATTTAATTTAATATTATTTTCGATAATATTATTTATTTCTCTATTTCTTATTTATTTTTTTAAATCAATAAATTTTAAGAGATTAATTTTGACATTCATAATCGAACCATCAAAATTACTACAACATATAAAATAATTACTATCCCACTCAATATCAATATCAATTGATATATCAATATCAATATCAATTGATATATCCCGTCGACGTCAACTTTGGTACCAAAGATATTGTAAACTTAAGTTTTGAGCATTTTTGGATCATGAACTTGCACTGCAAGAAAAACAACGGTTCATATTTAGTTTATCGGGCACTCTAACACCATCATTTTAAACTAATGATAAAGTATGCCATTTTATTTCAACTATATAGGATCAACTTCTAATGACACAATACTATCGAATGACAGTCCATGACAGGACGGCCTTGTTGGAACCAACAGGAATGATCCTTAATGTTTATTTTCAACCGGAACACATAATTTAAACAGAAACAGCGGTAGATGGCAGGACGTCAGGCTATCAAGCCCAGAGAGCTGGAGGTAGAGGTGTTAAACGGATTAGACTGTTGTGGTTAGGCCAGCCTGATATACAGTTTGGCTTGAATGCAAACGGGCTGAGCCAGACCCCACAACAGAAGCTAATCGCAAGGTCCAAATAGTTGAATTATTTTGACTATTTCAGTATTCCGTTTAGAGTCAATGTATGACTTTGTTTAAAGTTTAGAAATAACAAGTTCTGTGTTCCATATAATGCATACATATAATGATGTTGCATTAAATTCAATCTTGAGATAGTCTTGGACATGCCCTAATGAAAGAAGATATAGGTAATCTCTGATCCTAAATGAACAGATGTAATTTACAAGCAGCGGATACATATTAAATAAACATCCTTACCAATCACTCAAAGTCATCAGATTCATCAGAGAACTCTCCACTTTCCTGCAAATTTTAACAAAAAAGAAGGGTTATTAAGTCCATGCAATTTTCTAAGAGACTGGAGATAAATGATGACGAACCTCTCTCTTGATATATGCAGCCATGGCCTTTTCAAATTCAGCTCTCTTTTCGGTAGCTATGTCATAGTAAGCAACCTTTTCCTAAGAAACAAGGCACAACTGCTGTTAATGAAGTACACTGTGGCTTTGACATAGTTGCTTCATTTCTCCAACCAAAAACAAAACAAACTTTGATTTCAATATTCTTTGATTTCACATATTGTCATGCTTTTTATTGAAGAATGAAACCACAGAAATCCATATGCTAATATTAGCAGAAATTACTTCCATATAGTATCTTCTAACTATACAATGGTGAATTTGCACTAGCATTCCCTTCCCCAGTGTCTTGGGAGGGTGCTGTGCCTACTTGACAAGCATCGGTGACTGAATCTATGTAGTTCCCACAAAATTGGATATAGAAAACATGCTATGCCAAATTTCTATGCAAACTTGATAAATTTATACTTATCAGATATAGGGCCACAAGGGTAGAGAAAGATTTAGCTTCCATATTTCTGAAACATATCCTGTAATAAGGTCAAGGAACATATCCTGTTACAAGGTCAAGGTAGGCATTGATCATCTCATAAAATTGCTTAAATAGAGGATAATTATGCTGTATATATTATGAATATTTCATCATGAAACAAAGACTTAGTCAGTGCCTATACGTATTATAGCATTTTCTTCTACCAAACAAAACTAACTCAATCATATGCATTGGTGCATAAAAAGATGCAAGATCCAACCTCAAATGACATTGTTTTCCATTTCTCCCCACAGGCCTTGCCAATCTGTGGAAAAGGCATCATGCTAAATATATTAGGTCTAACCAAAAAAAAAAAAAAAGATCTAAAAGTCATACATACATCCCGCATTGCTTTGACAGTTGGGTTTTCTTGCTGGTAGGTCTTCCGAAAATCTTCCCTTCAAAAAAAAGGGCACCTCAATACTTGCATAAAATAAATACACTTTTTTCTTTCAAAAATCTCTTCAAGGAAAAACATAGAAAGAGCTGGATAGGAAGAATATCAAGGAGCAAAGCCTCTATCCAATATGAAACTATCTTGCACCAAACCCAAATACCAAAATATGATCTAACTTATAGCAAGATCACAGCTTCTTCAATTTTCTTCCACTTGTGGAATCTCCATGGACTTTGGTACATGGAATCAGGGGTAGTTGAACCATATCTATTCATAAGGAGTCCTTTCCCTATAAGCAGAATATAATTTTGGCAGCATGTACAAAGTGCACAAATTATGAGGCACCAAGTTGCATATGTGAGGTGTTAGCTAGAAGTGATAATTGGGCAAGTCAACCAAGCTAAGCAAGCTTGAAGTCGTTCTCTTACCGAAGCCTGGTCCTAGCTACACATTTAGTTCATATTGCATTGCAAAATAACCATTAGTTTTTTCAAGTTTATCCATTATGTTCAACAGAAGGTAAACCACACAAAACTACTCCAGAAAAGTTCTCATATTATGCCTGATACTCTGGAAAAGTTCTTATATTATGCTCAATACTCTAAGAGTTTCAAAATTACACATGACGCCTGAGTGATACAATTAGGATAACTAATACCAGGTATTTTTATAATATTTTCATCCAAATCATCTTGACGTGGTTGAAATCCTTTGATCAATTTGAGGAATGATCAACCATGAACAAATTACATTTTCACCTAGCATCTTAAAGAGAAATTGCACCAGGTGATTCCTTGGCATCATATACCCACTGGCCTCCGGCCTCCATAGGCGTCACCTCCAAGGACATCCACATCAACATGCCACCAAACCCTCTGTCAGACACTACTTTCAAGGTCAACACCAGCTCCAAACACCATGTGATCCTCCATACTACAACTATGTCAATGGCCACAATGCACCAATGAACATGGTTGATGTCCTCCTTGACTACTGATTTGAGTCTGAGCACTCACTTCCGGTTCCATATGACGACCTCTAGGATGGCACAATGATGGAGTGCATTGCAAGTTAAGGAGTTGTGATAGTGAAGAGGTGCACCAGCCTAGTGCTTTGTTCTTGGTCGACAAAAAATGACTTCTGTGGAGCTGGGCCGGTCACCCCCAGGGATAATCAATGAGGCTAACTGGGATTTATCATTTTTTTTTGTCGACAAAAAATGATGTGAATAACAGAGGGGGCTCCATGAGTTGTTGAGGTCAAGCGAGCTAGAAGGAGATGCGGGTTGTTGGAGGCGAAGGGGCTTGATATGGAGGACGCTATTCAACTCAACTCCAAGTATGTTATTGCATCAAATAAGTTGAAAAGTATCACCTCCTTCCACAACTGAGTGAGGATTGGTTCAAATGGATTAGAGGGTCTCAACTAAATTAAGCTGAAGCGGGTAAAAAAAATCATAAAATAATGATAAAGTGGTACAAGCTATCAGCTTACAAATGTATTCAGGCATACTAAATGCAATTCTGAAACTTTCAGGAGTATAAGGCACAATATTGAAATCTTGAAGAGGTGGTTACTGTAATTTACACAAGATAAAATATATAGACTATGAACTAACAACATAAGATTTTAGCAAGTCTAAAAGGAACTTAGTACCAAAACAATAAACAAACACAAAAAATTAACATATCCACTTATACATTCAATTTCTTGTCTGCATTATAAAATTAATCATAATTGATTTTTTTAATTATGTAAGCATGAAGAGCACTTTTCTCTATGCTCCAAACTCATCCTAAAAATTAAATTGGACTACTACACCAGTAATGCTATAACTTAAGTCCGAACTCAACCTCTAGTTTCTTTGCTCTATTTGATGCAAAGAAGCGAGAAAAAGTTGTTTAACCTACATCTCAATGTGGAACAATGCTCATTGCCAAGACCAAATGTCCATACCATGACTGCTGCTGGAACAAATTCTACATGATGGTTGACTAAGTAGGGTAGGGGTAGGGAGGGCAAGGGCTATTCAGTGCTGTGAAGAAACTGAAATACAACAATTCCCATGAGAATTAGGAGAGTTGGATACAAACTAAACTTCAACATTAATGAGCAACTTTGGTAAATTGAAGATCAAATTTCATCAAGATCTATTTGATGTTGCTTTAGTCAAAGGCTGTTAGCCTTATTCTCTCAAACAAGACTGTAAGAAATAAAGAACTATTTTTCAGTGGCATGCAAAGGATTAATGACCATGGTATTCTAACTAACATGGCAAACAAATCATTACATCTGAACTGGAAAAATGAACACTCAAATTCAAACAAAAGTAAAAGTTCTAGTGCACAATTGCGAATTGGAGTAGATTTTTGAAATAACCTTGTAACTGATGCTATAAACAATAAACAACCCATATTTTATGCTAGGAAGTAACAGTGTCAATTAATTTTATACCTATTACAAAGTTTACAAGATACAAAGCGTCAAGATGCCATAGCTCTTTTTCTGACTACACATTGCCTGACCTCACATCCAATCATTACAAAGCAAAAATAAGCCAAAGAGTAGAAAAAGGGTAATTTCAACAACTACATTACCTTAGTCGATGACACCTGGAAGTTTAAGAACTCATATATTGTAACCAAATAAAACTGTATTTTAACAACACCAGACTAGCAACCATTGTAGCAGCATATCTAGGTCATGATAATATGGCAGATAATCAGATTCTTGAACTTGTATTATTATAACAATATAAAACCAGAAAACGTCCTTACTATCCAGGACCATAACTAGATATATAGGTCATATCCTACAAAGATGTATACATTGAACAATAAAATAGAAATGATACAGCCATGGTATCTAAGCCTAATTTTTAAGTTGTAACCCGGCTAAAAAGTGTGGCTCCACATTCAACAACATAGGTACAAGTGCTAATTTGACTCAAATAATTCCAAAGTATCAAGTTTTTTCTTTATAAAAAAAAAGTAAAACAAAGGACAAAAATAAAAGCCCCGCGCCTATTATGATAGACAAACATAACAAACACAAAATATAATCGGCGAGAACAATCCGAAACCTTTAGACGCAGCCGATCTCCTCGACACAAAGAACAAAAGAATTAAGCCCCAAGATGCACTCAACAACTCTAGCTCAAGACAAGAAGGAACCTAAAATGAAAAAAGAACTTCACCAACTCGATCAAGGAACCTATGAGTTAGATTTTTCGACCAGGGATAATGAGATGACCCTCATTTTCTTTTTCTTTTGCTGAAGTGCTAATACAGACGCAAAAAAAATTACTATTCTAACACGGTGTTGCAGACAACGATCCAACTGCAACAATCAAACTATGCAAGAAACACATGCCCCAACATCAAAAACACGAAGAAACCCCAATGGCCGAGATTCGATAGGCGGCGGCGGTAAAAAACAAAGGGGGATGGAGTTGAACGAGGCGTACAGAAAGAAGAAGAATGCTGTGGGGGGCTTCTTCGGCTTGTGGCGGTGTTGATGCTTTGCGGAGGAGGAGGGTTTCGGCTTTGGCTTCGACTTCTTGGAGGGTTGCCTCTTGGATTTCATGGCCGTCTCAGCGTCGGCGGTGGTCTTCACTTTCTTCGCCCTCGTCTTCATCCCCAATCGATCGCGTGACTCAGTCTGTCGCTACTCCAATTGTTCATTATCTGCGGACTTGAATCGGACCAAGATTTGTAGTGCTCACAACCTGTTCGACTGGAGCCGTCAAAGAGCTATGTTGGATGAAATATCAAAAAGATAGCGCACTTAAATTGAGACGAATAAATTGCTTTTTTTACCAGCAACATTTATTTTGGATATATTTTAAAACCAATGAATTTGTTGTTTTCATCCTAATGTCGCTTAACCTTTTTTTTTTTACAAAAGGTAAAATTTATTATCTATCAACTGATAAAAAATTATTAATTAATTATGATGAAAAATGGAAGGGCGGTCCCACATAGCCCACAACTATCTTATGAAGTACACTGAAAAATTATAATTAATCATGACAGAAAAAGATATTATCATCAAGATTCGAATCCTTGCTTCTGCTCCATTGTAATCAACTTAGTTATATTTTAGAAGATTAAAAAATTATTTAGATAAATTTTTTATAGTAATTAACACCAATACCAAAATAGTTTAAACCCTCTAATATCGCATAATGTTGATTCAACACGGCGATGCAAATCCAATTGTCCCTTCTCCTTTTCCACCCTTCTCTTTGTTCACCCCCTTCGTCCGTCGACCTCTGGTTGCATTCTCTCAAATAAATTTCTCTTCATTTAACAATAAAACAAAATGATAATCCCAGTAGCCACATCAATGGGGGTGGTCATCGGTCCCACGAAAGTTTTCCACCGACCACCAGGATAAATCGGGAAGCGCATACGGCGGTCAATCAAGATGCCCAGCATCCTTTGATTGCGTTCTCCATTTAGAGGAAAATTCCTAATACGCCGTAGCTGTAAAAAAAGTTACAATCCAGATGTCCTACGGTTGCATTATTGCCCCGGGGACTTCTCTTCATTTAACAATGATAAACGTGATAGTTGTAGCGCACAGTTGTAACTAATTGAGAGAGAAAAAAAAATTATAATAAAAAAGAGTTGCAAAAAGAAAAGAGAGAGAGAAAAAAAAGACGCCTTTTAGTTTTATTATCATAAAAAATTATTTTATTTTAAAAAAATTATAATAATTTTATTAAAACGGCTTCATATTAAAATAATTTTAATTTAAATTATTTTAATTGTAGTAATTTATTCCAAACTGTTCCAATAATATTTGACCAATTTTAATTATGTCAAGTAATTTTAATTCATATTAAAATAATTTAATCCAAACAACTATAACAACATTAATCCAAAAAAAGGGCATTTTCAAATTAAAATATGAGGTGCTCTTTTAATTTTTTTTAAAAAGTTAAAGTGTTTTTTAATGATAATAAAATAAATATATATTTTTAATTTTTATCAAGAATAAATTGTACAGAGTTGAAGATAATCTTTTTTATTTAAAGATTAGGAAAAAGACAAATTTAAAATTTATTCATTGATCACTTATTATTTAATTTTTCATCTTCCTAAAATTGAGCGGGAACAAAAAAAAAAACTTGCAATGTCTCGTCCGTACAAAGAAAGGAACCCACCAATCTCATAGAGGTTTCTTTGTCTAGCCTCCAACTAGGATTTTTCCTGTTTAACCTCTAACTAAGAAGTTTCAATTTATCCGATCTAACCAATTAGGATTTCTCACTAGTCTTCTGGTCAATCTTGATCTGACTAAACTTCACTCACATCTAAATATTAGATCATATTTAGATCAATCCTTGGTCAAACAGATCAGACCTAGATGTATTATCAAACATCAAAACTTTGAGGACAGACTAGTACTCCTTGCACCAACAACTGACCCACCAGCAAAAAAGACTCATTCATTACAAGAAATCTATGAAGAATGTGATGTTGCTTTTGCTATGTGAGAGCACCAAAATTATGAGAATGCCACTGGAGAGGAAGTTTGGGTACAAGCTATGAACGAAGAAATAAAGATGATTGAAAAAAAATAACACTTGACAACTCGTTGAAAAGCTACCATCCAAAGACATTATCGGTTGGTCTTCAAAACTAAGCACAATGAAGATGACTCTATTCAAAAGCATAAAGCTCGTCTTGTTGCCAAGGGTTATGTTCAACAACTTGGAAATGACTTTGGCGTGACATTTACACCGGTTGTTCACATGGAAACCATTTGGACATTGATGGTTCTTGCTGCTCAACTCAAATTGTTGATATATCAACTAGATGTTAAATCTGTATTTTTGAATGGAGAAATCGAAGAAGAAGTATATGTTCATCAGCCATAAGGATATGCAATTAAAGGTTAAGAAAATATGGTGTATCAACTTCAAAAAGCTCTTTATTGGTTAAAGTAAGTTCCACGAGTATGGAATAGCAAAATTGATAATTATTTTCAGAAAAATAGATTTCAAAGAAGTCCAAGTGAGTCATCTTTGTATGTGAAAACAAAATGTACAATAAATTTTTTTATGTTGATGATTTGATATATATGGGCAATAATCTAATAATGATTGAAGATTTTAAAAAAATCATGATGAGCCAATTTGAGATGACACATCTAAGACTTATGAAATATTTTCTTGGGATCCAAGTGAAGCAAGAGAATGAGAGAATCTTTATCTCTCAACAAAATTATGTTATTGATTTAATGAAGAAATTCAACATGGCTTACTCCTATGGTAGTCAATGACAAGCTTTCAAAAAATAATGGAGCTAAGAAGGTTGATGAAACTATTTACAGAAACCTCATTAGATCATTCATTTATCTCATAAATATGTTTGTCGTTGGTATTGTCTCAAGATTTATGAGCGAGCCTAGCAAATTTTATTTTGCTGCAGCTAAACGTATTCTTAGATATGTCTAAGGAACTAAGAATTATGGAATAATATTTGAAGCTGAGGAAGATAATAATTGCATAGTTTTTCTAATAGTGATTGGGTAAGTTCAATAGATGATCGCAAGAGTACATCGAGCTATATTTTCTCTATAGGAACAAAGTCTATTTCTTGGTCATCAAAGAAGCAAAACACTATGGCTATGTCTTTTGTTGAGGCTAAATATATATCAGCATGTGAAGCTGTTTGGCTAAGGAGAATTCTCAAGGATATGAAGTAAGAACAATTTGTGTCAACCATACTTTTATGTGACAATATATCTACTATTGCAATGATCAAGAATCCTAATTTTTACAGTCAAAACACATTGAGTTAGGACATCACTTTAATAAAGAGTACTTTTAATGAGCAAAGGAGAAATTAAATTAGCTTTCTGTAAGACTGGAGATCAAGTAGTAAATATCTTCTCAAAATCACTTTTAAGACTCAAAATTAAGAGAAAATGTTAAAAGTTAATTTTGAGAATTAATGCACATACACGCATGTTAAAAATTTAATGTATATGCTAAGTTATTAATTTTGTAATAATTAATATCATTCTAAACCTATGATGTCTATATAAGATTGTTATGGTTATGCCACAAATATGTTCAAGATCAGATAATTCATTATATCTTAGTTTTCTCTATTTTTATATTGTTCTCCACTTCAATATCTATCAAAATTGCAACAATGGAAGGGTACGAAATAGTTGCAACTAGAGCATAACACTTAGGAGACATAAGGATTTATGTGAGGATTTTCTGACCAATCAATTTTCGCTTGGAGAGTAATCAAATTGTGAAAGGAGTTTATCGATGTCAGGCAGCACCATACAGCAAGACCTATACATAAGGAACAAAGATATGTTTGATTATCTCATAAGTTAAGTTCAATGCTGGGAAGAATCATTGGCGGAGGCAGCTCGAGTGATCTAACCGGATTGATCTCGGATTATGAGCTACATCAACGCGACACTCCAAGCTATCTTCTTCTTTCTTTTAAATTTTTTTTTCTCCCGTCTATAAATCTAAGTTTTTTTTACTTTCTCGATGCCATTAGGCCGAGTAGTTTGTAATGTGGCTCCGCCCATGGGAAGAACAAAAACTTGCAATAAAAAGGGTTGCTACAAAAACTTGCAACAAAAACAAATCTCCTCAAAGTGGGAAGAGGGAAGCTTCTACTTGTCGACTCTAGAATTGGTGTGGTTGCTTACAAACATAACAACATCATGCTAACATCATACAGTACTGCTCACCAACGGAAAGACTTTCGCAAGGTTAAGCGAGCAAGACAGAGATGAAATAAAGAGAGAGGTGGCGACGATAACAATGCAATCTGTGAGAGGGAAGAGGATGAAGGTGGCATCTGTTGTGTAACTATCGACGAATGACGGCAACACAATTAATGCAAATAAAGAAACATATTGAAATAAAAAAAAGACCATAATTGAGAAATAAATTAACAACTATCTAATTTAACTAAAAAGGGATTTCTATTTCACAAACTCTTTACCAAAGTCAAATTTTCTTAAGTTGAATAGAATAAGGCAGTTAAAATTTAATTCTCTTCAAAATTATCCTAATCATTAATTTTTTTTACAATTTTTAAAAATTATTTTATTTCTTTTCACCAGAGTTAATCAAATTTTATTTAAAAAAATATTCTATATTATAAAAAAATAAATCATATTATCAAATTATAAAAAACAATTAGAATCTGGATAAGTTTTAAAATTAATATAATTTTCAATTTCTTTTTATCTCTGTGAGAGTCGCTAACTTTCCGAGACCGTATAAATTATCTTTCAACTGTTCTACAACAACAATGAGTTGGTGGTTAGGCTAACATCGCTAAGAGGTTTCGAGTTCGAATCCTCTTAACAACATGTATTTCTTGACTGAGGTACTATGTGATTCAAGTCTTAGCAACATGTATTTGTTGGCTGAGATGCTGTTGAGGCAGTATGCTCTTATCAACATAGTAGTACTATACCTCCAAAAAATCCCTTAAAAGGTTTTCTGATATGGAATCGTTTTGACGGTGGGGCCGGTCATTATAAAAAATTTACCCACCATAGTTTTCTCCCCGAGGCAATGGTGCTGTGGTAGGACATCCAGATTGTCACCCAGACACCTATGGTTCGATCCCCAACTACGACGTATTTGCAGAAATTTTCCTCCAAATGGAGAGCGCAATCAAAAGATGCTGGACGTCTGGGCTGACCGTTACGTGCACTTCCCGATTTACCCTGATGGCCGATGGGAAACTTTCGTGAGACCAAACCAGTCACCCCTAGAGATAGCCAATGAGATTATTAGTTGAAAATTTTCAAATAAATCCACTACTTTTTATAATTTACAACTTGATCGTGCAAATAAGTACTATAACATTTTCTATGTTGCCATTCTTGGCATAAAGGGTTGCTCTTCATTAGATGTTTTGATCCACTGTTTACTTCTTTCATGTTGCTTTGAAGGCACAAGTATAAACAATTTAGGAAGTCAGAATTATGAAGTGAGGGACCACAACATACCGCCTCTTATGGCCTCATAAGGATTATGAATGCTAAATCAATCCCGCCACATAATGGCCTCACAATGACTATTATTGATTTAATTAGACAAGTTTTATGGGATAGACAAACAAGAAGCATAGTCTACAAGTATTTCCTAGGTCAATAAGACATTTTGATAGAATGAGTTGGATAAGGTGAATTGTTATACAAATTCATATAATTTTTGATCGAATGTAGACTATGCAAATTCATAGATAAACAAGAAGCATAGTCTACATCATTGTTAATATAGCTGTTATAAGGTTTCTGATGCTTTTTCTGGTGGTATAAGGTTTCTGATGCCTTTGCTCTTTCCTAAATTATCAAACTATCCACATTTAAAAATCAGCATTATTTTCAAGATTAAAGAGGCAATACTTCTGATGCTAGAGAGGTGACTTATCTTGTCAAAGCTCTTTATTACCTTACAGGAGCAACCAGAAGCACATATGAACTCTCTGTAGAAATAATATGAATTTCATGGCATTGTGCAGTTCCCCTTGATGCAGCGCGGGAGACGATACCTAGGCCTTTGCTCAGGAAAAGAAGGTGTCCTATCGTAGACAACTGATGCAGCATGAATCAAGATGCCTGCAGTTAAACCCCATATAACAAACTGTTTGTTCTCTGTTTCAAAATTGAAATAATGGATAAGAAATTTCTCCCCCATCCACTCTCGTTCTTCAGATCTCCGGTTTTCATCCTGTTCAATAAAGATATCTAGTATTGGAAAATTCATGAGAGAAAAAAATAGATAAACAATTTAGTATAGTGACTATAGATATAACATGAACCTTGAGGAACATTTCTAAGGGTGCATCAAAAACTGTTTCCACTTCCGAAGCATTAGGTTTTGACTTGAACGCCTGTTTATCAGAAAGTATACCGATCACAGGGACTACTCTGAGAAGATGCTGCAAAATCATTTAGGTAATAAATTAGCTGACCTTGTGTAAGCGAGCATATTATCTGTATCAAAGCCTCCATGATTCTTGGCATCATACTGACATCTACTCATTGACAAACATGATAGAACATAGAAGCTAAATGGAACCTTAACGTTATATAAATATTCTGGTACTTTCAAGTGTAAACATGAGATGTAACGTTCTACAAGGAATGTAGTACTTTCAAGTGTAAACATGAGATGTTGGATGTCAAATCTGTGGGAGAGTTTCTTTAAGAGATTTGGTTTAATTCACCTATGGTTATAGTCATTCTAATATGATTAAAACACCACCAAACAATGAGAATAGCGATATACCTATTGGATTTTTTGCTATCAATTAATGAGAAGTTTAGAAGGCAAGGTTCAATGTTTTCGTTTGTTCATTTAGTCTCAACATTGCAGCATTTAGATAATACAATATTTAAATCTACTGAACATAATATGAAAAGAATGTTAATGCTAAGGATCAATGGAAATAATTACTAACAAATATGACCAACCCATATAAAGCTTCTCCCATCGTGATATAACTAGTGTAAATTTGTAAAGAGATTACTTTCACATTAGAAACTGTTCTTTCTGTTGGAAATAATTTAATTTAGTTTTCCTATTAAATAACCCATATTAACTTTATTATGAATTATTTTGTATTAAATGGTCCACATTGTTAAACTTTAATGATTTTTTATTTTTATTAAATGACCACATTATTTATATTAATTAAAATCCATCGATACCAGTCCCAAGCTCTGATGAAAAAAGTGAGGATTGAACAGTAAATTTACTTTCAGACAAATATTCAATGAATTAATTAATTATATTAATTACTTTATTGATATTGGTTAATAAAGAGACAATGCTCACATTCATGAAATGTGTAATATGAGGATGAAATTTGATACAACGAACACCCACTGGTCCTATCTGGCGGTGAAAGTCCCGATTAGGTCAAAAATAGATATGACGTGAAAAAATAAGGTCAAAGGCCTAGTCCTTGTTAACCAAGGCATTTGATCAATCCCACCCTTATTAACTTGACTTGGTCTTCAGATTTCGGTTCGCTAGGGTTCGGTCAGATCAGACCACCCTGTCCCCTAGGGCTCAGTTCCCTCTGCCGCTCAACAATCCTGCTGTTCAAGGGCTCAGCTCCCTTTCCGATTCAGCAGTCCTGATGCTCGAGGGCTCAGCCTCATATTGCTTCGGTCAGATGTCCCCCAAGGGCTCAGCTCCCTCTGCCGTTCAACAATCCCATTGTTCAAGGGCTCAGTTTTATACCGGCTCAGCATCCCTGCTGCTCAAGGGCTCAGGATTATATTGGCTCGGAAATCCTAGTTCCTCAGGGCTTAGCTCTTCTTTTGGCTTAGCAGTTTTGCTTCTTAAGGGATCAGCCTCTGCTCTGCTGGTTCGCTCAACCATAACAGGCCACTCCATTAACTCAGCCGCCTCACCCCTTCAGGGTTCGGCTACCCAGCCGACCCCTAAGTTAGCTCGGATTTCTCTACCTGCAGACATGATCCCCCTCTAACTATCTACGATGCTAGACGACAACAACACGTGCGATCAGGATCAGGAGGGCAAGGACGGTTACTAGGTTGTCAGGCTTGGTGCCCTAGATCCTCGCCTGCTTCTCCTCACAGCAAAAAGGTAAGAATAATCCGCATGGCTAAAACAGAAGGTGGTTACGAGGTGGCAGTCCGGTCCCCTAGATGCCATCCTATGCGCACATCTGTCAGTAATTTACAGAGTTGGTCTGTTTAATGTCCGACATTAGCTCACCTCAAGTGAGATACACGACTCCCTCCTATGTGAGTATAAAAACTCCCCTTCAGGTATGAAAACTCTCCCTGGACTCCTGCAACTTCTACTATTCATTCCTTCTTCTTTGATCGAGTATTCTACTGACTTGAGCGTCGGAGTGGCCTGCCGGGAATCCCCGGCACCCACCTAACCCTCTATTCAATCCTTATTTGCAGATCTCAGCTCGTAGGAAGGCGGGAACGGTTGAGGTGACATAATATTGACTGGTGTCTTGACCGTCATCGGGATCTAGTCGGAACAAATTGGCGCCGTCTGTGGGAAAACTGAGCTAGACAGCAAGATGGTTAACACCAGACGCACCACCGACAACCAGAGCCCGTTGGAAGAAAATCCAGAAGGAGCTTATCACAATATCGCGTGCGGGCCTTCAACAGCTTATTCGAGAGATTATGCAAGCGACGCCGTGAAATGCGCAGCCCCACCCTCGATGGCATATGCAACCAATGCCCCTCCCGGGGGCCAAAGGCCATCGCCAGTGGATGAGGGATTCCATTGCCTAGGGGCTCCACTAATCAGAGATGGAGGACCTACTGAGGCAGATTCTCATGGATCCCGAACTGAAGAAGAATTGCGCGATGAGCGCAAAGGAAAAGCTCCAGCACACTATCCGGGGAGGTACCAGAAACCCCTTTCACTCGGGAGAAATACTGGAGCAAGAATTACCTCGCCATTTCCGACCACCACAAGTGGGGGAATACACTGGGTCAACTGACCCAGAAGACCATCTGTGCCGATTTGAGAACGCCTCTTTGCTACATCAATACACAGATGGCATCAAATGCCGGGTCTTCCTTAACACCCTCGCGGGTTCAGCACAGCGCTGGTTCAATCGATTACCAACCTCCTCTATCCATTCCTTCAAAGAATTCAAGGAGGTTTTCTTGCACCAATTTGCTAGTAGTAAAAAGTACCAGAAGACTCCCCTCAATCTATTTACAATGAAATAAAAACCTAAAGAAACTTTGAGAGAGTATATCCAGAGATTCAATCAGGTCGTATGGGAGGTACCCTCGACCCCTTCTGACATCTTGACCAGTGCTTTCACTCAAGGGTTGTTGGATGGAGATTTTTTCCGATCCCTGATCAAAAAGCCCCCAACAAGTTATCAGAGGTTGCTGGAACGAGCTACCAAATATACTCATTTGGAGGAGACCCAGCTCGCTCAGCGAGGAGACTCGGGAGCAGCCCCACCAGCCGATAGAAAGCCTCCCCAGCAACAGCAACGACGAGAAGCCCCACCTCGATTGCTCCCTAATGCCCCAGCTCGTCGAGAAGAGCGGGTTGTACAAGCTGTCAACATGTACCCATGTCCCAAGTGGAGAGAGTACATCCGGCTCAGCCCGATCGGCCGACCCACTTTTGTGCATATCACCAATCATCTGCCCATGATACACAAGACTGCCGGCAGCTTGCTCAGGAGATCAACCGTGTCATACGGGAGCGGCAACAAGGAAGAGCATATCAACCTCAGGTCGGTCAACGGGGACCGACTGGATATGCCTGGAGGGGTGAGCATCTCGCCTCAGGACCGCCGAGCTATCCCTAGAAGGGTGGAACCGGCACCTCGACCAAGGCAGGATGTGCCCCGACCACCCCCTTTGGGGCGAGACAAGCCCAACCGGGGGGCGATCACCACCACGAGGATAGGCAGCAGCCAGAGCCCCGTCAAGAAGTCCATCCCGATCGCCGAGATGATGTGGATAACCGAGCCCACCGAGGAGAGATCAGCATGATCGCGGGTGGGCCAACCGATGGAGACTCTAACCGAGCCCGTAAAGCTCATGGGCGTCGGCTAGAAACGTACAATATCAATTCAGGACGAGAGCAGGAATCTGGCCCTTCCATCCAGTTTGGGCCGCAGGATTTGGAAGGGGTGGTTGTTCCTCATGATGATGCCCTAGTCATCCGAGCCACAATAGCCAATTATGATGTGGCTCGCGTCTTTATGGACACGGAAGCTCTGTTAACGTTCTTTATAAAGACGCTTTTGACAGAATGCAGATTGATCAGGAAAAGTTGCTTCCTATGGCCACCTCTCCTTATTTGGGTTCACAGGACATGAAGTCCGACCCCTGGGACAAATACAACTACCCTTGTCCTTAGGAAGTGAGCCCTTACGACGAACGCGTAGTCTTCTCTTCACTGTGGTAGATGCCCCCTCGACATATAACGTCATACTTGGGAGACCTGCTCTCAGCTCTTTCGAGGCAGTTGTTTCTACTTTCCATCAGAAAATAAAGTTTCCTGTTTATGATCAGGTCGGGTCAGTCAGTGGTGATCAGAGCATGGCCCGCAAATGTTATATTGATATGGTTCAAACTGACCTCCGCGCAGTACGGAGAAAACAACTGTCGAGGTCAACTCTGTGCAAGATGCATCCCTTACACCACCAACTCAAAAAAAATCAAGATACAAGTGGTGCCTGATCAACCGATCGGGTCACTCAAATAGCTGCCGACCTGCCTACTGCATTGAAAGAGCAATTGGTTGAGTGCCTGACTCAGAACCATGACATCTTCGCTTGGTCGCCAACCAGAAATAATTGGCGTAGCACCAACGGTCATGGAGCACCGCTTGAATCTCCTTCCTGGGGCTCGACCGGTCCGGCAAAAATGGAGGCATTTCTCGCCCGACCAAGATAAAATAATTCGGGAAGAAGTCAATAAGCTTTTAAGGCCGGACAAATACGTGAGGTACAATTCCCGTCTTGGTTGGCTAATGTTGTGTGGTACCCAAACCTGGCGGCAAATAGCAAGTCTGTATTAATTTCCGGGGCCTTAATAAAGCTTGTCCCAAAGACTGTTATCCTTTACCCAGAATAGACCAACTGGTGGACTCTACCTCTAGGCATGAGCTCATATGCATGATGGACGTTTATCAGGGATATCATCAAATCCCCCTTGCCAAGGAAAGATCAGGAGAAAGTCAGCTTTGTCACTATTGGCGGCACCTTTTGTTACATCGTCATGCTATTTGGGCTTAAAAATGCTGGCACCACTTACCAGCGCCTCATGGATCGGGTCTTTAAGCTGCAGCGGGGGCATAATATAGAAGTTTATGTCGATGACATCTTGATCAAATCTCTCCATGCCGAGCAGCTTACAGTCGATATCGAGGACACCTCCAACATTCTACGGGAATATGGCCTCAAGCTGAACCCGAATAAATATTTGTTCGGTGTCAACAGTGGCTGTTTCCTAGGGTATGTTGTCACAGAGCGAGGCATTGAAGCTAATCCGGAGAAAGTCACTGCTGATAGGCTTTCCGCAAGTATACGGAATGTCGTCAAGTAATAAAGATATCGAATCCACAGGGACCGTGGAATTGATCACTAAACTAGTACAATAAGATTGGAGAGATTACTAAAGTTGAATTTGTGTGGGGAAGAGAGTGCTCAAGCTCCTAAAACCTCAAATAAAGAGAAATCGAGTGTGACAGATGTATGGAAACGATCCTAGGACTTCGGATTCCTCGAGATTATGTTTGATTGACTATGGATCCTTTACCATTCCTCAATACATGCACATTTGCAGGGATTCTAACCAATGTATCCAATTAGACCTCGTCAGGTATCCTCGGAATAAATCAATAGTGTTCTAGTGTTATGATTGTCTGTTTGAGATGACACCAGTTAGCCTGGTTATGGCTCTCCCGCTGTCACTCGGTCACTCCAGCATACTACCAATGTCCTACCCTCTGTCACAGAGTATCCATTTAAGGACCTCTCCCTAACAATCAATAACCATTAGATATTCCTCATAATGATTTATTGTAGCCTAAAGATTTCCTCGGAAGCTCCAGTTAAAGGTTAACCCTCTGTCACAAGGCACCCCGGTATACGATCCTAAGAGTTCTTAAAACCACAATAAATTCTTACCCTCATAGATTCAATACCATTCACAGACATATTATCAATCAATCACAAGACACAAATCCATGAAGCAACATGTAAATATATATCACTGAACATGGTAATAACAAATCCACAAAATCAATCATCCATACATCTCGATTCCTCCTAATCCTAGAATCTAGGGAACTACTCCATAACGGAGAGAATACAACTCGAAGAAGGTTTGAAATAATACATTCTAAATCTTAGAAAGGAAATAAAACTTATCGATGAAGGTCTTCTTCTCCGTGTTGCTTTCTCCTCGTTGACGTGGGACGGAGGTGATGGAGTAATTCCAGTCGGATGGATGGATCGTCGATTCCTGCTCCGGAATGTGGCTTCGGTGGCTCAAAACACTCCTTGGAACTCTCCCAAAGTCTCCTCCTCTTTTAGGGCTCTTAAGAAGACTATTTATATGGGCAGGCACACCCCCGTCACACGGCCGTGTCTAGGAGACACAGCCGTGTGCTGCCGCTCTTCTGTGGAATAGGCACGACCGTGCCTAGGGGGCACGGCCATAGAACGGTGAAGCTCTGGGAAGGTGGCACGGCCGTGCCTGGTGGGCACGGCCAGGGGCAGACGAGGCTTGGAGATTTGGCACGGCTGTGACTGTGGGGCACGACCTCAGGCAAACGACGTTCTAGAAATGTGACACGGCCGTGCCTGTGAGGCACGACCATGCGCTGGCTGTGGGTTGAAACGAAGGCACGACCGTGCCTGTCTGGCATGGCCCCTGGCAACTGCTCCTCTGTTGTCAAGACACGGCCGTGCCTGGTGGGCACGGCCAGGGGCTGGTTCTGCCTCTGGTGAAGTACGGCCGTGCCCTTTGGGGCACGGTCTCTGTAGGAGTGAGACACGGCCGTGCCTAGGAGGCACGGCCCTATCTAGCCTTGTCTTCAATCGCTTCTCCGTTTAACCTTTTCGCTCTATTTCTGTCCTGCAAATACATAAAAATACAAGCAGATCTACGAACTAGGAAAAGGAGAAAATCATGCCTAATGCACAGATAAATGATGCAATGAACGTAGGAAATATCGTGAAATACAGAAAGATGTGCGATTAAAGCATAAGAAACATATGTATACCCTACGCACATCAACTGCTCTGCGGGACATAGCCTCCCTAAAAAACACTAAGGAGGTGCAGAGGTTGGTAGGGCGAATTACAACCTTATCTCGTTTCATCTCCCATTCAGCTGCTAGAAGTCTACCTTCTTCAAAGTATTGCGCCGAGCCACCCGGTTTTCATGGGATGATAAGTGTGAAAAGATTTTTGTTGATCTGAAGCAATATCTTACCAAATTGCCCATCCTGGACAAACCCACACCTCAAGAGCCGTTATGGGTCTATCTCTCCGCTTCTGAGGAGGCGTTGGGTTCGATCCTAGTTAAGCAGGAAAGGCAAATACAACACACAATCTATTTTGTGAGTCATTTGTTGAAGGATGCAGAAACTCGCTATACTTCCTTAGTGAAGCTGACTCTATCACTTACTCTGATGGCTCGGTGGTTACGCCCATATTTTCTGTCACACCCCTTTACAGTGCTCATCAATAACGGGTTGGGTCGAGTCCTGCTCAATCCAGACGCTTCTGGGTGGCTCATCAAGTGTACCACTGAGCTAAGTGAATATGATATTCAGTATCTCCCCAGAACCGCTATTAAGACCTAAGCTTTAGCTGATTTCTTAACCGAGATAACAGGCCACGAGTTGGAAGAGACTTAGAAGGTATTCGTGGATGACTCAGCTAACAAGAAAGGCAGTGGAGTGGGAGTATTGCTATGCTCGCCACAAGGAGATACCTTGCAACTCACTGTAAAATTACAGTTCCGGGTCATCAACAACGAAGCCGAATATAAAGCATTACTGGCGGGTCTTCAAGCCGCCCGACATGTGGGTGCATCTAGAGTTGTTATCCATTCTGATTCACAGCTAATGCATCAGCAGGTTAAAGGAGCCTTCGAAGTACGCAATGAACGACTCAAACGATATCTGGAGGCAGTGGAAATATTGAAGGCTGAATTCCAACAAGTGATTATACAGAAAGTACCCCGAGCAGATAACCAGAAAGTGGATGAGTTAGCTAAATTAGCTAGTGCGCTGACTACATGAGATATTGAGAAGCTCCTGGTGCAAGAGCAGCTCATTGCCCATATAGACCAGACACCTCAGTGTCTAGAGCAAGCTGATTGGAGAGATCCCATCATTTCTCTCCTCAAAGGAGGCCCCTTACCAAATGATGCAGAACAAGCCCGGATCCTTCGTCGACGAGCCGCTCAATGCACTTTGATCGGGGATACGCTGTATAAGTGATGAGTTAGGATTTGTATGCATTTTAATCGATTCGTTTTTGGGTTTTTGCATGAAAATAAATTGCATAATGAATCGATTTGATCATATTTGTGCTATATTACATAATTTGAGGTTTGATTATAATTTCCATGATTTAACGGTGAATTTTTGCATTAATTGAGTTTAATCGATTGCAGGGCTCAAATGGGACCAAGATCGAGCACAACCGTAATAGAATCGAGCCAAGTTTGCCCAAATTGATCGAGCCCACATTGAAGACATGACCTGAGTCAAGCTTGATCTAGATCCAACAATCTCCACAAAACCCTAAGTCTTTTTAAACCTCAAAACCCAACCTTTCCATTGGATCAGAAACGAACAACTCAGATTGATTGATCAGCGGCTGGGATAAAACAGAACACGAATGCAGCAGCCACTGTTCATCTTCTCTCGCGCGACACTTGATGTGCGTAGGATGTATATATGTATTTATGCTTTATTTGCACATCTTTCTGAGTTTATT